>NC_046156.1:110614858-110914858 GCF_011064425.1 Rattus rattus
AAGACAATTCAATGATCTTGGGAAATATTATTAGCTTCTGTTTTTATTGGTGTTGTTGTTGTTGTTGGTGGTATGAGTGACAGTGTTGTATGTACATTTTTTTGCTTGTTTGTTTTAACAGTTTTCTTTAAGTTTCTTCCTGTATTCACAGACAGGGTACTGCAATTGGATAGAACTCATCTTCATGCATCAGGGAAGGTGCCCCATCTCCTGGAAATTGTTGCAAGCACAGTGGGTTATGTTTAAGAGTCAGGCAACAGAAGATATATGGAGTACTGATGGACCATGCTTAGGGAATATAGTGGAATTGCTTTCTACCTCAAAGCATGTGATGCTATATTGAAGAAAACAGGATCATATAACATTAAAATCATTGTGATGTAAAGAAAGCTATGGTCGATTAAAATTAAGACAAGGTAAGAATTGGAAAAGGGCAACACAATACAAATAAGAAATCACTTTCTGAACAAAGCTGGTACTCCACAAATGGATATCATGCTCTGCCAAGCTCAGCACAACACTGGCTTCTCTTAATCATGTAGGTAAGACTACTTCACTCTCAGGCCACTTATCTCCATTCAGATACTAGAAAATTTCTGCACACTCCATCGAAATCTTGATGATGACATCACATGTCTTCCTGTAGTAGCTGTTTGGCAGTAGAGAAAAAAGGCTTCTAAAGCTGAAACATGAAGAGACTGAAGGAGAGGACATCCAGAGTCTGCCCTACTTGGGGATCCATCCCATATACAGACACCAAACCCAGACACTATAGCTGATGGCCAAGAAGTGCTTGCTGACAGGAGCCTGCTGTGGATGTTTCCTGAGAAGCTCTGCCAGAGTCTTCCTGGTACAGATTAAGATGCTTGCAGCTAACCATCAGACTGAGCACAGGAACTCCAATGGAGGAGTTAGAGAAAGGACTGAAGGAGCTGAAGGGGTTTGCAACCCCATAGGAAGAACAAGAATATCAAGCAACCAGAAACCCCAGAGCTCCCAGGGACTAAACCACCAACTAAAGAGTACACACGGGGGTTCGCATGACTTCAGCTGCATATGTAGGAGAGGATGGCATTGTCTGGCATCAATAGGATAGGAGCCCTTGGTCTTAGGAAGGCTCTTTTCTCAGTGTAGGGGAACGCTAGTGTGTTGAGGTGGAATTGGGTATGTGGGAGGGGCAAGCATGCTCATAGAAGCAGAGTGAGGAGGAATGGGATGGGGAAACTGGGAAAGGGGATAACATTTCAAATGTAAATGCATAAACTATCCAATAAAAAAAAGAGTTAAGAGATCAATAGGACAGTCTCCATAGAAATCATCACAGCTACTACTATGCCATGCTTTTCTTATTCTGTGATTCCCATCCACCTCTAATCCAGTTTTAGGAATCAGACAAATGTTTCTAGCCTTCATAGGCAACAAGCATGTATGAAGTACATACATACGTGCACAAAACTTCTTCATATACATAATATATAAAACAATATAAACAAAATTATTTAAAATTAATCAAATGAGTTCATCTAACATATTCTTTATGAGTTAATTTTGTATTGGACCTAAGCCAGTTGAAAACTCTATTTAATTAGCCATATTTTTGCAAGCATACTCTTTCTTGGAGAAAAACAAAATCAATATTATTAATGAATTAAATATGTTTTAAAATCTCTGAACTCCCAAGTAGATTTGTGTTTATTTGAAACTTATTGTTATTAGTAAAATAGTGCTTACGGAAATGTTTGTTCTACTATACCCTTCTGCAGTACATTCCTGCAGTAATGACAGTTATTTTTGTGGCATTATGATTCTATAAAGGAAACAGTTTTGTTCCAGTAAAGCTTTTATGTTATCAAGATGTAATGTGAACTAAAAACTGTTATTTTGAAATGTAACCACTACAATTTGTTAATTATCTGAAAGTCCTAGAATTTTCTCATTCTTTATGAACTCTAATTCACAAAGACTTTATACCCAACCTAAGGGATGACTAAAAGGATCAGCAGAGAAAATAAGCAATGAGGTAAGAAGTCATCAATAAGTTTAAAAATTCAGACATCAAATAGAGAAAAAAGTGTCACGATCCTTTCAGGGATTTTAGTAGTTTGAGAATTATAGGTTTTTGATCTATTGCTGTTAAGTACACAACAATATAGCTGTGCACAATGGCACATAACAGAAATCCCAGGGAGGGTTGGTAAAGGAATCTATTCTTGAGACAAGGTACATAGATGTCTCCTTGCCTCACACAGAAAACCAATGTCAGATTAAGTCTGGCTTGGTGAACACAAGGGTTTATTTTTGAGAGGATAAGAGAACCTTCTGAATCTTATGGCTTTATTCAATTTACAATTAAAGAAAAGTATACCTGGCAGTAATATATAAAAACCAAGCACTATTGCATTGACTTTCTTAGAAATAAATTTGGTATTAGACATAAATTCAAACAGAAACAGAAAATAACACTGACCAAAATAATTTTAGCATGTTTTATAGATGAATTTTTAATCACAAATGGAAAAATATTTATAATGAATCAAAACAATCTTGATCAGTAAACAGAACTGGAGAATGAGGGAAGAGCTTTGTGACAGAGACTGGCTTAGCAGATTGTCATTTATGCCTCATCCTTGTATACTTTGAACTCTAAAATATAATAAAAATAAGGATGCAAACACTCATTTATATATTCATGACATTAATTAAATATAAAAATGAATGTACAGTGACTAAAATGAAGATAAGATGAAAAAAGCTTGATTCAAAAACTGATAAAGTATGTGAATTTTGAGTTGGAAACTCATGCAAACCGGGATGGAGGGATGGCTCAATACTTATGAGTACTGGCTGCTCTTGCACAGGATCTGAGCTTGGTTTCCAGGACCCAATCAATGGCCTCACAACCACCAGTGTCTGTGGCAGCAGACATCTTGTACCATCTCCTGGCTTCTAAAGACACTAGGTTTACACATGGTGCACATATACACATGCAAGTTAACGTTCGTACATATTAAATAAAAATAAATCATGAAAGAAAGAAAATGGTGATGAGAATTATGAAACTTATGAAGAAAAACAAGCGTTTAATATATAGATATAGTAGGAGATTGGGCATAGATTTGGAGTAAAAGAAAAGAACAGAAGCGATGGATTAGGTGCTGTTCTGTAATAGAAACATACTGTTTTAAGTACATTTTCTGACTGCATATTTATGGTGTGGCTTATATTTTAATACCATTTAAATGTTTATTAAGCTTGTATTTCTTGCAATTATTTTACATCCTTTAAATATTGCTAATTATTTTCATGTATGTCAGATAATTCTCCAGGTCCTTTGAACTTTTACAGTGAAAAAGATAAACATCCTTTCCTTAGCTTTAATGACAATATGCCGTATGTATGATATGCAAGAGCTGTGAGGCTAAGAAAAAGAACTGAACAATTAACAATTTAAGAGTTTTGAGATAGATAATTTCTTACTGTATTGTAATTGGATAAATTATTGCACAATTTTATATGTGGTGTTGTTTTTATTAATCTGGAGTTGTTATATGGTTAATTTACCCTTCCCAAAAGTGGGTGCCAGGTGTATTTGAATTTACACTTTGAATTTTGTTAAAACATATCATAGAAAATTAACATGAGGCTTCCTCCTAAAGATAGGAACAAGTTTTGTTCTGAGTGTTTGATCATTGTATTTTATTATTTCTCAATTCTTTGAATTACAACAGATTTTCATTTGATGGGTTAGACTTAACATTTTCTTTCAAAGATAGAGACACAGTGTGACTTAAAGAAACATCTGGCCTTTCTGAATCTTTGTTAATGGCTTCTCTCACACATACATGGAGTTGTGAAAAACGTGGAGCTCAGAAAATACCAATGATTTCTTGATGTGTACATGTGGATGCTTCTTTTTCATAGACATTAACTATAAGAAAAGAACTTCTACTATCTGGCAGTATATAATAGTTGACAAGTAACATATCAAAGATTTTATCCAAGTGAATGAAGTGTTCTGAAATTTTAAGTACTCTGTCAGTGGTACCAGTTAAGCCCTGATTGGTGGCATTCCTAGATCAAATCATATAGCACAATTATGTTAGTATTCTGTGTTGGTGACAAGTTACTGAAACTTAATAAAAATCCTGTAGCACTAATACTGAGGAACTCAATTGGTGGTTAAGGTGCTTGCCTCTCCAGAAGTAAGACATGAGTTCACACAGCAAGAACCAAGACAAATGCAGAGGGGCACATTGGTAAGTACAGTGTGTCATTTACAAGATGGTGTGATAACAGGAAAGCAGGAGATTTCAAAAGTTTAAGTCTAGTGGGTAGAGATTGAACTGCAAGAAATCCTGACTTAAACAATAGAGAATGCTAAGACTGAAGCACATGATTGTCTTCTACAATCCACATCACACAATTACAGACAAACACACACACATGCACACACACACACACATACACACACACACACACCACATGTCCATGTACATAAAAACATACACACGAACACACACATACACACACACAGTTTTTAAAATGTACTTCTTGGCTTCAAATAACATTAGGAGTAGTCATTTTTGGGTTTTATATTTATATTTTTCTTTTTTAATCTTTTTTTCATTCATGGAATAATTTTTTATTTGCATTTCAAATGTCATCCCCTTTCCCACCCCACCCCCAAAAACTCCCTATGCCATCCCCTCTTCCCGAGTTTTTTATTAAGATACAGTTTAAATGAGAATCTTATTGAATTTACTAGACATATAAAATTTGTTACACATATACACATACATATACTTTGAGCCTCTACTGTTTCTTATGTAATTCTTCTGATGATCTACTCTATGATTTAAATCTCCTGGAATCTGAGAAGTGTCCAGCCCCATTGTATACCTATTGTATGCACCATGAATACAAATATGAATACAAAAATGTTAAATCTATTTATCCAATCCAAGCAATTCCTACATTGCTGTAGTATAACTCACAGAAAACAACTGCATTTCTATCTATACTATTTTCCCTAAAGTCTATTTGTAGATACTTATTAGATGACAATAGTACAAATGAATTTTAATAACCTGTGGAATTCTGTTCCCCAAAGCGATCCTGTGGATGGCAAATATGATACTTTCATGTTTCTCCCATGGGTTCCTGCACTGGTCAGAGTTCAAGAGTCCCTTATATTATGTCCCTAAAGGGTCCAGTGTCTAATTGGATATAAGATTTATTATACCATATATAAAAGCTGTCAGATACCACAATGCTCATAAGGAGACCAACATCTTATACAGGTCACACTTGACTTGGAGGACATTCTGATAAACATTATTATGAAAACAGTGCCTCACAATTCTCTAGTACTAATTTCATTTTAGCTTGATATAAATCTCCATTTTATTTTGTGTGTTATATGGCATTCGGTGCTCATCTACTCTCCTGTAGCTACAGTTTCCAGCGTTCACTTCACTTTGTCTCCACACCATAGCTCGGCCATGCTTTACTTTCTCTCCTTTTATGTAGATATAAAGGTTACTGAAGCTTATTGTAATGTTCTGCCAGGCACAACTGATGGGATTATAGTAAAATTCTACCATGAGAAGTTGATTATTTTGTGAGAGCAGAGTCTAGAACTTGGAAACCACTAACCTAAATTCTTATGTGTATTGGTAATTTTAAGATATAGAATTATAGAAACTTTGAAGAAAGTGATCAGATTGATATTATTATATCACCACAATAGAGACATGCACACATAGAGAATTAAAGGTGAAAAATGTCTCAATCCCATATTAGGTCATCTTGTAATATTTAGAATTTTTTCAAAATATCCCATTTCTATGTTGATGTTTTTCTATCATGAAATTTGATATTTTTTAGCATGTGTAGTGTCAGCAAATGAATTCTTCAAGAATATGTTAGTTCTTAAAGGATCAAAGTTCAATTTCATATTTCTCATGGAATAAAACTAATTATTAATAAAATTAATTTCTTAAAAATGTTTTAAAATTACTATTTTTCTAAGATGTAAGAGAAATAACTGCCTACTACTTTAGAATCGAAGAGAAAGAACACATATAATTTTCTTCCGGGAATATGTACTATATACATTATATAATTTATTGCTATAAACAGGATTATAAAATCTGCATACAAATTACTTTTAAAATATTTTATTAGGTATTAAGATAGAATAATTAGACTTCAAGCCTTCTGATTTGAAGTCCATTTTTCTCTTTTATTCTATATGATGTGGTGTCATGACATTTAATTATGCATAAGAAAATATTTCAATTAGGGCTATTTAAAGTCCATTCTTATTTTAAGACTTGCACAGTAGTATTGAACTGTATTAGTTCTGTTTTTAATCAAAGGATTCTATGTGGTACAAATTTAAAATAAGACCAAATTAATCATTCCCTTCATATAGCTCCAAAAATACCATAAGTTTATTAATAAAACACCTGGTAAAATTTTAAATGCTTGTTTTTGCCATGTAGAAGCATAGCAACAAAAAGTTAAATGGGCTCAGATTTAGAAGCAAGCTGCCACATACGAAAAACTCTGAGCTCCCAGGGACTAAATCACCAACCAAAGAGTACACATGGAAGGGTCCATGGCTCCAGCTGCATATGTAGCAGAGGATGGCCTTGTTGAGCACCAATGGGAGGAGAAGTACTTGGTGCTGGCAAGGCTTGACGCTCCCCATCAACCCCAGTGTAGGGCAATGCCATGGGACTGGGTGGGAAGGGGAGCATCCTCATAGAAACAAGGGTAGGGGCGATGGGAAAAGGGAGTACTGAGAAAGGGAATAACATTTTAAATGTAAATACATAAACTATACAATAAGAAAAATTTAAAGAAAAAAGAAGGAAGAAAATCTCCATCCTGTGACTAGACGGATCTGTGGTATTCTGCTTGAACTTAGAAGCAGCTTTAACTGATAATACTTATTTGCCCTGGTGGACAACTATCAATATGCAATCTGGCACAATCACTGGCAGGAGATAATACAAGAATTGAAACTTTAGCATTTTGTTTAAAGCGAAAATACAGTGTTAAGAGCTTTATTGATTGCTTCAATCCCGTGTCACATCAAAGCTATGGTTAAAGCCCTTATTCCCCCTTTGAGTGCCATTTGCCTCTCAACAATTGAAAACTTTCAGGGATCTATTAATAAGTTTAAGGAGCTGGAAACACATCACACCACTCAATTTTGTGAAGAATGGAGCAAATGATCTTAAAAGCCCTGATGATCATATTTCAAGATACCATTACAGTAGAAATGATTTAGCTATGTGCCGACTTAAACTGTATCTTTATTTTCACATTGAAGAGTTATGAGTCATGAGAGCCAAGTATTAACATACAAACTGATAGAAATTATGCAGAGTAGATTGGGTGCATCGCAATGAGCAAAGTACGGGATACATTCTCAAAAATGAGAGTAGTGAGGTAACTTAAATACTGGAGGCACAACAACAAAAATATATCTGCAACAGTAACAAAAATTCTCTCTCTTTAACTATAACTCTTATGAAGATAAAAGGAGCTGTGTATTTCACACAGGTGAGGATGTTCACTTTTGAATGTTCCTGTTAAAACTGCAACCTGTGATGTGGCTGCAATTTAAAAGAGGCCCTTAAGGGAAATAATATAAGAAATTGAAGTTGTATTTGCTCTACAGTATAGTAAAATAGTACCTCCTATGAGGAAAAACAAGTGTTGGCAGTGAGCTTCCATTCTTTCTGTTTGCATATGTAACAGACCAAGTAGAGACAGAGGAAAAACAGCCATTTTCCAGCTAAAGGTCTCTCCAGAATCCTACTTTGTTTACAATATAATCTATGACCATGGGCTTCAAGAATTGAGCGACTAAGGTGTCTAGTTTTGTTCTTCATTTTCATTTTTGTGTGAATGGGCATGCACTTTTGCACATGTCTTGTATGCTTTGGTAAACATATATATGTGCAATTGTATGAAAATGCATGCAGAGGTCACAGTAACCTGGTAGTATCTTGCTTTATCATTATTTACCATGTCCCCTAAAACACATCCTATCACTGAACATAGAATCAATCTCATAGAACAAACAGAAGCAATACATATGTTAAAACACATAATACATAGAAAATTAAATACCTCCCTGTAAATAGATCATGGATTTAAGCAATATCTCTATTGAGTAATCTATAGAATTAGAGGTAAGCAAATTTGATTTTGTTCTGGGTTATTATTCCTACAAAAAATCAACAAGAATCTATATGAGAAAATATGAAAACCTCTTGCAATATTAATGGAAATTCCATATCAAGTTTAAAAATTGGTAGGTTCACTAACCATTAACTATTCTCAGTAAAGACTGGTTGAATTAGCCTCAACTATTCATTTCCTACCACTGAAGATTAGATATTTAAAGTGAGTGTTTGCCTCCTAAGTTCTTAGCAATTTCATGAAAAAGGATGGTCTTTCTGAAATATAGAAATTCTGATGCAATGAAAAATATTGCTGGGCATGTCTAGTCCTTCTTTCTATGTGAACTATATTTTAATATGTTTAAGTTTTGCCCTGGTTTTCCAAGTCAAAAATGGAGTGACTTGGAGATTAAAGAAGTTCATTAGCAATCACTCCCTGGAATTATTTCCAGACACTTTTGATGTTCTTTACGAAAAGTGCATAGGAAACTGCAAAAGAAAATTCAAGGTTAAAATGTGGCCACTGCCTCAGTTAACATTATTTTTCTACATTAAGAATTGAAATCAAGCTGAGCAAGAAGGCTTGTTGGGCAGAGATTAATTAGGTAAGAGATGTAGTTAGGTTGCTTTTCAGACCTGTTTCTTAAGATCTCATTTATGAGCCTTAGAAATGCCTCTGATGCAATAGTCACGCTCTGGGTTTTTTGACCTTGGAAATCTCTAGGTATGTCAGAATCATCTAATAGATCTTTAACAAACCAAGCCACACTTTTAACTATAACTATGCCCATTAAAAGATGAAGATTGGCTGAAATATACTTCAGTGTTTGTAGCACTTGTTATCTACCCGTGAGAGCACTTGTTGCTCAGTGGGGTGAAGCCTATATGCATTCTATTTTGATATATTTGGGGATTACTTTTATAAAACCCTTTTTTTCCTTCATTAGGGAAGCACCCATTAACAGCAATAACAGGAAAGATGAAAATAAAAAGATGTACCAAAAATATCCAAAAACTAAATGATTTAACCAAGTCTCCTATTCTATCACAAATAACCACAGAGACTTAAAAAATTGGGAGATGAAAAGAGTATTAAGATTCATACATACTGTGATGATAAGAGAAAAAGCAAGACCTAAAGGAGAGCAAATTCCAAGCAGCTAGCCACCTTCATGCCTCACTTGCATTAAAACAGACCAACATAATCTCCTCCTGTACAATCAACTTTTCAATAAGTAAATTGAACCACTCCTGGGTCAGATGATGAAAGTCTGTAAAAAGATAATAGATTTGCCTCTTTTTTCTTTGTGACTAAGCAAGAGTAAGAAAACAAACAGAAAAAAATAAACATCTTCCAGTAATTGAGTAATGAATGATTAATATTGTCTAATATAGCAGAAGCATTGAAGCAACTCAAGAAGAATGCAGAAATCATTAGTCAGTAAAATCAGTGATTATAAAATATGCAATCAGAAGCAAACCTTCCCAGGATATTAATAGAAGAAAGCTTGTATAACTTGATGTCACAGTTTACAGTTTAAATATATTTAAAATGTACATAATAAGGAGGCTAAGCTGAGAGGTTCAAATGTAAATACTCAGCATGAGAAAGCTTTGTAAACTTCCTATCAGGATGAGATGGCTGGGCAAACTGCTGACAATGCAACTCAAAGAAAGAAAGTAATCTTGTCAATAAAATTCCAATTTCTATCTGTATCTTGAATATGTCCCATTTCAATATTCATCTGTTACTATAACCATTTTCATCCATTAACATCTCCTATCTCTAAGGCTCAGGGAATGTTGTTGAATGAGTAGCAGAAGAAATGTTAGAACCAGAGATAGCAAGACAACTGGATAGAATTCAGACTTTCAGATATGAATTAAACTTAGAATTTTGCATTCCTGGTAGCTGTACTTATTGTATGAGATTCTAAACCTAATGGGTCTGGCTACCCTCTGAAGTTTTATGTGCAGGTAATGAATAATGAGGAAGGATGGTACATTATCCTCAATGCGAAAGCCACTGCTTAATTTCACATGGTCCTAAAAATAGCCCACCACACTCATGTAAATAGCTTAACAAAACTCTTGAGTATTTCTGTCTCCCTCTGTCTCTGTTTCAATCTCTGTGTGTGTCTCTGTGACTCTGTCTCTATCTCTTTCTCACACACACAAACACACACACACATACTATAAAGGTATCAGAGTCATAGTTGGACAGATTAATCTGATTACTGGGAATAAAAAGAAAACATGGAGTAACAATGGATGAAAATATCATATATATGGATAAGATACAGTAAAACATATGATCATATGCAATTAAAGCTATTACAAATAATAAGAAAATATTAGTTGTGTTTTCCAGGGTATGAAGCTATGAGAGAAAGAAGAAGAATTTGACCTCTAAATAGAATCTTTTCCCTTTATCCCACTATGGGTTGGGATCACAAGCATAGTGAGCCTCAGACTCTCTTGCTACCCTGCAGATCATTCAACACATCACTCTCAGATTCTACCTTTTAATTAGTCTTTATTTCCAATCTCAGAGAAAACCAAGTCCAGGGTGCTCATAATCTTTCTTTTCCAAACCTTGTATCATCATTTTCTCTTTCAGAGTGGTTCAACTGTCATGAATCAGATGGTCCCTTTACTTTGTTCCAATATAACCATATCAATCAACCTACTTTAGAGTTCTCCATTGGTTGGTTGTTCAAAGATCTCATATAGCTATAAATATGACAGGCATAAATGTGAATTATAGAATGTTAAAGAAACATATTTTTTCTATTAAATAGTCTAATTGTGCTCAATAAACTCTCCTGTGATGAAATATATATATATATATATATATATATATTCATTTTAACATAGGCTGTGCATTTCACACACTATGGTTTGTTGGATATAAATAACTCAAGATACGATTCATATTATATTTGGCTGTATAGTCTTTCAATGGTGTGCCTAGATTTTTTACCCTTTTCAGAAATTTTAGAAATAATATTGTTTTAATGACTCATGACAATATTCTACAAACAGCCTTATCTTACTTTGTAACTTACAATATACTTCTTGTATTTCTTCTCCTTGGAACTGAGCTACATATCCTATTATTTTCTCCCCATGATACCCTGATTTTATACTATTTAGAAAGGATTATTGCATAGGGGGAAAGCTACATAAATCACAGCCTGCCAATTTTTATAATTAGGCTTTATATTCTTTGGTCCCCTCTTTTATGTAAACACTATATTTTATATCTCCAGTAAGTAGGTAGGGGCAGGATTACCATTTATGATATCATCTGCCTTTATAATGCTGAGTCCTAGCAGATGGTGAATATAGAAGAGGTGATATGTGTTTATGCAGCCACATGCAATTCATCCTCATGCACACAGTTATTATAAGGACTGCACTAGTGAAAGGAGCAGACATATGAGCTTATTACCACCTTCCCTCAAACTTTATGCTTGTGAGACCAGTCTTCACCAATAGTATTTGAGTTTTATACAAAGTAAGATGCTGCAGATTCTCAATAATTTTTTCCCACATGATGAGATTTTAAGTTCAATTTTTTTCAAATATACAACTTATTATGTAGACTGGTGAACAACATACATAAGTAATCCTATGATAGGAAATTTTTACTTGACTAATTTGATTTTTTTTTCAAATTTGAACTCTTTTGAATATTTTGATAGAGAATAAATAAAAATCTAGTTATTTTTCACTTGATAATTTCAGTGATTCTTCCTTAATCCAAAATAGTTATTTCTGAGACAGGGTAGTGACGTGTTCCAATATATGAAAGGTAGGAGGTGGCTGGCTACAAGTCTCGGACAACGTGATGAGCAAAACTACGTCCAGATTAGCTCGGTCTATAAAGCAAAACCTGCATTTCTAAACCAACCGAACAAACAAACAAAAAACAACAAAAGCAAAAGGGAAACTGGTCTGAATTGTAATATCTAAATATAAATACATATATATAATTACATAAATACTATACATTTTCATACCCATATCATTAAAACTTTTCTGTGA
This sequence comes from Rattus rattus, assembly GCF_011064425.1. Taxonomy (NCBI): domain Eukaryota; kingdom Metazoa; phylum Chordata; class Mammalia; order Rodentia; family Muridae; genus Rattus; species Rattus rattus. Next base: position 110,627,110 of record NC_046156.1, read on the forward strand.
ATCACATTAACCCTATTCACATCTCTGTTATTTTTGGCTTCTGGTGTTCATTTATTTTTATTTTCTGTTTTTAAATTTCATTTTTTTCTCTTCTGCACAATTATACATGGTAAAGTTGACTTAGGGTTGCAGCTGAAGGTACACTGAAAACTTCTATGCAAATGATGATTGCAAAACCAAGGTGATCTAAAACTGTAGTGATGTTGGCTATATAATGTTTCTCTTGAAAACTATGATATGATGACAATTAGAAATATTCAGACTTAGATTTAATCTGAATAATTTGCTTATGTATGTTTAATACAATCTTTAAGATGCATACAAATCATTCAAATATATTTTCCAGCAATAACAGTTTTCTCAAGCTTGTTGAATTATATTGTGCCTCATACTGAGGCCTCAAACAGGTTTCTTTTAAACTTTGTTTTATATTTAAAACATGCTGCATAGTCAACATTGTGTCTTACACAAGGAAAATGGATATCTCTTCTTCAGACTTGTTAGATGAATTATAATGTGTCACCTGCTCTTTATTGTTTCTGGCACACTGCCAAACTTTCATTTACCAGCTAATTTTAAACAAACTATGTTAATAGTGTTATTTTTGACTGTGATGTTTTCTTTGTACACATTATGTTTATTATAGTGGCTTTGGAATGCATTTACATATCCCAATATGGCATTAAATTCTCTCTTTTATAGGCATGGAAATCATGACAGTTAATAAGATAAATCCATTTGATAAGTAATACAATTTCAGAACCTTTAAAGAAAATGTTCAGAAGCATTATAATTTTCTGGTTCTCCTCTGAATGATGAGGAGTTCTGATTAGAAATTTTGAGGTTGCTTAGATGACATTGTTTCAGATATTGAAAATTAACAAAGCTATCATCCCTTAATATATTTTGAAGAAGTTAATACAATTTGTTAATTCAATAATTAATATATTTAAGGACTTATTGCACCTATGATTTAAATAGTAGAAAATGATAAATAGAAAATATTTTCTAAGTATTACTGTGTCTAGAGTTGTATACAGCAAAAATGCAGAACAAAATGTCATTACTATATATCTTTTTTAATTTTATTTTTCTTGGATAATTTGTGTATTTGTATTTCACATGTTATTCCCCATCCCTCTGTCTCTATGAGGATACTCCCACCTCAATGCCCTGGCATTCCCCTACATTGGGAAGATGAGCCTTCATAGGACCAAGGACTTTTTCCCCTATTGATACTGGACAATGCCATCCTCTGCCACATATGAGGCTGGAGTCATGGATCCCTCCATGTGTACTCTTTGGGTGGTGGTTTAAACCTTGGGAACTCTGATAGGGTCTGGTTGGTTGATATTATTGTTCTTCCTATGGGTTGCAAACCCCTTCAACTCCTTCAGTTCTTTTTTTGGCTCCATATGCTCAGTCCAATGGTTAGCTACAAATACTCTCATCTGTAATAGTAGGGCTCTGGAAGAGCCTCTCAGGAGACATCCATATCAAGTTCTTATAATATCTTATCAGAATAAATAGTTGAAGACAAAAATCACATCAATTTTTGGAAAACACATTTAAATGGAAGTGTTATAAGTTCCTTATTCTATAGACTTATTTAAAAATTTCCCAAATTGATATAATTTTTCATATATAATTAGTATAGTTGAAGTTTTGATACCTATTAAAGATAATCAGAATTTAAAATTCTAACAGATGTATAAAACTAATTCAGTTTGAAAATATTTTTTTTCCAAATCATGATTGTTATACAGCTGTGATCACATAAAGACTTGATTTTAAACTTTGGTTCTTATTAGCCTCCCTTGTATATTTTGTCATTGATATAATGAACAAAAGGTTACAGTAGTATGTTTTGAATGACATGTTAGATCATTAAATAATATTGTCCATAGAAAGTGAACTAGTCATATCTAGCCTCCCTGTCCCACAAATACACTCAGGATTTATTTACTTTCAATAATACTTTATGTAAGAGAGTGACCAAATGTTATTTGTATTTCTATGCATAGTTTATGGATCTTAGCAAAAAGTATTTAATTCTGTAATTCTATTCATTACTCTGCATGTATAAGACTGAATTTTTTTGTATAATCTCCAAGTTTTCTTTATTCATTTACAAATGGGTTTCTACAGAGTCTATGTCTTAGGAATTGTAAATAATGGAATTACAAGATATCTTTGTCATGATGATTTCATTTCTTTTGGATACATGCCCAGAAGGCATATAGTTGGATCCTATCCCAGTTCTACTTTTAGGTTTTTAAGGAACTCTCAAATTTTTCCACAATGTCAGTGCTGATAATTTGAATTACTATCAACAGTACATTAGTTCTTTGTTCACACATTTATTAGCATTCTGTATTATGTTTTTAAATTAAGTCTATATGTATGTGTCTTTTTATGAACCTGTAAGCATAGGTTTCTGCAGATGGCAGAAGGGGGTATCAGATGTCCTGGGCTTAAAGATACGACAGTTGTGATTTGCCAATTGTGTCTTCTGGGAGCTAATATGTGATCCTCTTCAAAACTAGAAAGAGCTCTAAATACCTAGATGCTCAAGCACAATGTTTGCTATTTGATTTTGATATTTATATTAACCACTCATTTTGAGATGACATGTTATCTCTTCATCGTTTTATCTGAGTTTCCTTGTTTAATGATAAGCACTTCTACATTTATAAGACAAACGTTCTTGCATCTTTTTTCAAGTAAACTCTATCCAGGAATAGTAATGCAACCCTTTAATGCAAAGATTAAGGAGGCAGAGGCAGATGGATCTCTGGGAGTTGTCTGCCACCTTTGTTTACATAGTGAGTTCCAGAAGCGCCAAGGCTATGTTGAGAACTGTCTTGAAAAATAAAATAAATAAAATGAAAAAAGATGAATGGAAGAGAGAAAGGGGAAGCAAGCAAGGAAGGAAGAAGAACAGAGAAGGGTGGAAGAAAAGGAAGAGTGGGAAAGGAAAGGAAAGAATATCTCATTATGTGCTGAAGAGATACTTCAGTGTTTCAGTTCATGTGTAGCTCTTCTAGAGATCCCAGATTCAATTTCCAGCATTTACATAGCAGTTTCTAATCATCTGCAAGTCCCTCTGCGCCTTCTTTTGACTTCCCTGGGCCACAGTCATTCAAGTGGTAAGTAGATATACCCAGAGACAAATCATCCATATATATACAATAAAATAATTTTAAAAGAAAATAAAGATCTAATCAGATCATTTACTGATTTTAATTGCATTATTTGTTGGCAAGTTTTCCTTTTTTTAAAATAGTTTGTTTTTCTTGGATATTTTATGTAATTATATTTCAAATGTTATTCCCTTTCCCCTATCTCCCATACCTGCCCTCCCCTCTCCCTGATTCTATGAGGATGTTCCCATTCCTATCCACCCATTCCAACCTTAATGCCCTGGCATTACCCTATATAAGGGAAACAAGCATTCACAAGACCAATGGATTTTCCTCTCACTGATGCTGGACAATGCTATTCTCTGCCCCATATGTGACTGGAGTCATGTTTCCTTCCAAGTGCACGCATTGGTTGGTGGTTTAGTCTCTGGGAACTCTGGTGGTGTTTGTTTGGTTGATATTTTTCTTCCTGTGGTGTTGCAAACCCCTTCAGCTCCTTCAGTCTATAGTTTAGCTGTTTTGTTTGTTTGTTTGTTTACTTAGTTTTTTCATTTCTCCTGGGCAGAAGGTTTTTTTGTTTTATATTAATCACTCCTCCATTCCACCTCTGACACACACACCTTTCATTTGCATTTGTTTCATGAGGTTTGAAGTCACATTAAAAAATTTCTTAGCAAGACCACTGAGTGGCACATTTCTATGAATCTTTTCATGATTGTGTCATGGTATCTGGTCTCACATTGTGCCTTTGATCTGCTTTTTTGTGGATTTGTGTACAGAATGAAGAATGAGGGTTATGTTTCAGCAGCATCCTGCTTGAAAAGATTCAGGTTCTCAGCATTGTATGTTACAGTAGTTGTCCTTTTGCCAGTGCAAGTCTGGCCTCTGTTGAGTTAAGAAGTCACTGTTCCTTTCTATTCAGATGTTCCCTTTATGATTTGCCAGTATCACGATCTGACTTTTATTGTTGTTTGGTCTTTTATTATTGTTGTTAGGTCTTTTTATTTTCTTTCTGTTACTGGGCTTTGTAGTAGGTCTCAAAATGTATGGAGATGTTGGCATTGCTGCAGCTTTATATATTTGTTTCAAGATGACTCTTGTTATTCAGAGACTTTGCCTTTAATGATTCTAAGTAAGCTTTAGTATTAATTTTTCTAAGGCAGTACAAAATAAAATTGACAGTTAAGCTACTTAGTTAATCAACTATAATAAAGTCTCTCTGTAATACTATTGGTTTTACCTTCCGTAGTTCATAAGGTAGTTTCAGCCTAGTCCTGTTAATGTTGTTTTCCATCCATATCTGACATCACAGAATTTGCTGTGTAGATGTCACTCTTTGTGGAGGATTTACCAATCAGACACATGGAAAATAATAAACTAAAAGAACTTACAGTAAATAAAGTCTAGGCTCATGTCTGCAAGCATACCACAGAATCAGTAACAGAGTCCCTCCAAGAGACACAACAAGCAGAAGAAAGTGTCAGATACAGATACTAGCACCCAACCAATGGACAGAAGGTGGGCACCCATGTGGTTGAATTGGAGGAAAGCTGGAAGAAGCTGAAGAGGAGGGCTGCCCCACGGAAAGACCAGCAGTCTCAACTGACCACCAACCAGGCAGCATATACTAGCTGATATGAGGCTCCCCATTTATATACACCAGAGGCCTGCTTTGTCTGGCCCCAGTGAGAGAAGATGCACTTAACACTAGAGAAACGTGGGTCCCAGGGAGTGGGGAAGTCTAGTGAGGTGGGAGTCAGGAGATGAGGAGAACCCTTGGAGTCAGAGGTGTGGGGAAGGAGGTATGGGGTGGGGAACAAGGTGGGGGCAGACCAGGAGAAGGATGAAAACCGACTGTAAAACAGGATTAAAGGAAAAAAATTCAATTATTTAGACATCTCTGGGTGATTAATCAGTTTCAACTTTTTAAAAACAAGTTTAATCATCTCAGATTAGTTTTTTAATAACAGTTATAGGACTGGGTCTAACCTTGCATTCTTAAATGTGTGGTATAGGCACAATGCCTGTATGTAAGTAACAATATTAATCTCAATTTTAAATTAATAAGAAATTCATACCAATGAAAATCTTAAACTTGTATCAAATAAATTCTATACCAATATGAAAGATTATAACTTCAGCTTAGTAACAAATATAAGGATTTCTACCAAATGAGATTATTGCAGTCTGATCAACTTGAACTAATTCCTTCTGTCAAATTATGACCATTTCTAAATTCCCCAGAACGACAACATAAGAATAACCACCTCCAGCCTTCCAAAGTTCTGGGAATCAGGGTGATGACTCTTCAATAACTTCTTCAAGATGTGCATAGGCATTGAAATATCTTGAAGAGGGTGGTTATGGAAAAATAAGGGAGTTATTAGGCCTTAAGAAGGTCACACCAATGATTATTGTAGTGTCTGATGTCTGTGTTGACTGGATCCAGACTGAAAGTCCCTGATCAGGAGTTCAAGTAGGCCAGTTCTGCATTCTGATGATGAGCCTCACTAAAGCTAATCTGAGATGATTAAACATAGAAATTAAGGGCCAGATAACAAATTCATGGCTCCAAGTTTATTGTTAGGGTGTTTTCAAGATAATTTCTTAAGAGTAGTTAAGGGACTATAGTCCAGATTATTTTATATGGTTTTCAAAAATGTCAGAAATCCACAAAATGTGACATTTAAAGTTATTTATTATTCTTTTGTTGTTGAGACATATTTGTTCCTAGCAGCTACTCTTTTGTGGATTCAGAGGTGATATAATTCATTGTGGCTAGGTAGCCACTAGGTAGAAATTTCTGATTTCATTTGCAGACAAAATATTGTCAAGAAAAGGACACACTATGCAGAATAGTTGACGAATAATCTCCGCCATGTCAGAATAATCAGCCCTTCAAAATTCTGTGTTACAAAGGTCTGTTAGATGATCCTAGGCCAGAAGGCCAAAGACTGATACTCTTACGTGTTGCTAACAGGGTGCTGTGCAGGTAGACAATTATCTCTACTACCTGTCTCAGGTCTGGAAGCAGTAGGCTTACTATATTTACAGATAGTATTTGTAGTTCTCAGATTTTTTATGGGATTGAAGACTAGTTCTAGTTTCATAGCCTACCCAGGCTGTTTAACTTTGAGAGAATATATTTAATTGGATAGTCATCAGATAGCATTCTAGCTAGTCAAGACATAACAACATATAGATTTTAAGCTTTTCTTAAGCTAAATAGATAACAAAATATTCTATTTTATTGACAAAAATGATGGGCAGGGTGTTATCTATATTTTGCACTTTGTAAATTACAAAATGATAATAGCTGTGCTTTGAGAGAAAAGTTTCTTTTTTAATTAGACAGAAAGGATGAAGTATAGATTTTTGCCTTTATACAGGAGAGGGGCAGGACCTGTGATTGGACAATGAGAAAGTGGGGCAGGGACAGAGTTTTGGTAAGGGAGAGAGAGGGACGAGAACAGGAATCAAAATGGTGGCAGAAAAGGACAACCTAGGTCCCTGTGGCCTTAAATAGCCACAGATAGTAATGAATATTTCTTAAAGGATGGATTTTTATAGGTCAATTTATCTTATCTAGGTGGGCAGTTTATATCATAAATTGGCTCTGAGTTTATTGTGTGAACATTTTGTGAAGTGTAAATTTACTGAGATAAATTACTGATATTGTTAAATTACAAAAAAATAAACAATTTTACTCAGTGATTATTACATACAAGAAATTTTACTACATTATGCATACATCTAGAGTATAGGTTTTAGAGTAGTACATGAACCATCAATAATTATGATGAGATAATATCCAAGTAATATGATTTTTGCAATTTGTCAACAATAGTGCTTTGTATTATATAAAGAAAATCAATGATAGTGAGCTTTAGAACTTAATTCTAATTTCATCTGTGCAATTGTTTATAAGAAGGATTATAAAACAATTTGGGTGCATATATCAATTTTCCTTTGGTTACTTTCAGAAGATTCGTAAATTCATAATATTTCAGGTATACCTTAAATTCCTAAGTAAATACATTCTAAGAATGATAAAAAAAACAAACAAACAAATGAAATCTAAAGTTATATAGACCCACTATGTCAACTTTTTATGGTTTTATTTTCTAGTCTTTCCAAAAAGCTACCAAAAGTATTATAAAATTGTTTGTTGATTAAGAATTCATTAGGGCCAAACATGTTGAATCATTCTAGAAACAGAGGTGAAAATGCTGATCCTACTTCATTATATCCATACTGGATGCTTGGCTCTCTCAATTTACAAATTTTTAACTGAGAAATATACTTAGGTCAAAAAGCCCCAATTTGTCATATATCAAATTTGAATAACCCTATAAAGAATAAGTAACCATTCCACAGACTGAGAGAGCTGTTTGCTAAAGATGCAGAGCAGTATATAGAGAATGAATCTTTTATTTTTATTACCAGATTTCTTACAAGATCATTATTGAATATTATGTAAAATTGTGCTATCTTCTTTAAGTCAAAAGGGACAAGATTGAACATAATTGAACTTGGTACACGACTTGCATTGTTTATAAATTATTAAAAAATGAACATTCAACTTAATAATGGTTTTAGAATTCATAAGGCCACGTGTTTTATTACTAAATATCAAATATTCTTTATAAAGTCCTTGTACTACTTTGTCTTTATTTCAATCTGTTAAAATGATGTCAGCATATAGTTTAAGACCACAACTGCTAAATAAGTGTAAGAAACATCAGAAACATGAACAATTGGAAAACTTTTCTGATTAACTAGGAGTTTGTAGCTTTTAAAAGTATGTACCTCTGACCTCATAGGTAGCAATGAATATCCCCAGTAAGAGCACCAGTGGAAGGGGGAAGCCCTGGGTCCTGGAAGACTGAACCCCCAGTGAACTAGATTGTTGGGGAGGGGGCAATGGGGGGGATGGGGAGGGGAACCCATAAAAGAAGGGGAGGGGAGGCGGATGTTTGCCTGAAACCGGGAAAGGGAATAAATACTCAAATGTATATAAGAAATACCAAGTTAATAATAATAAAAAAAGTATGTACCTGACACAGCAACACCACTGAACGTGTTATTAATTATTAGTCTCTGAAATAAACTTCTGGCAGGATAAAGGACACTAACAAGACTCAGGAAACAACCAAACCTGAGAGACTCATGAAGTCAATAATTGAAGCAATATAGGGAACAAAAGAGTGCTGAAGAGGAGACTCGCCCATGGTGTGAGCCACCTCCAAGCATTCAGAATACTTCCACAGTGCAGCCTTCAGGTATCACCATTCTGCATAGGGCAGGCTTTCAGTGATGCAGTTACTGGCCTGAATCACTTTTGCTCCTGCTATTAATTATAATTAGCTAATCGATTCATCAATATGTTCTTGGTGAAAATTATGCCTTTGTTCGGTCAGTGCTTTTTCTGGGATAAATCAATGGTTTTACATAATTTTCCAGAATAAATTAAACATTCTATGCTTTGAGTACGCTGCTAGTCTGCTTCCTTTTTTGGAATCTATCTTAAGAAGTCCATATGATAATGATCCACTGACCATATAGAACAGACCACAGCATAAGACAAGTGTGAAGAAAACTTGCTTACAACCTGTCATGTGGAATCTGGGTGCAAAGTGTTTAAAGGAACAGATGCTTCAGTGACCAATGTACTCTAAAGCATAAAATGGGGTTAGCCAGATGGCTCAGTATTTAAAAGGCTTGCCACTAAGCCTGACAATCTGTGTTCAAGTACTGAGACTTATATGGTCTGGTGGAAAAGTAGCAATGCTCCCATATTATCCTGTGACTTCCATTCCAATGCTGTGGGGCACACACACACACACACACACACACACACACACACACACACACACATTATGCACTCACTGAGAAGTGAATATTAGCCCCAAAGCTCAGGTTACCCAAGATACAACCCACAGACAACATGAAGTTCAAGAAGAAGGATGACCAAAGTGAGGATGTTTCAGTCCTTCTTAGATTGGTAACAAAAGTACTCATAGGAGGCAATATGGAGACAAAATTTGGAGCAGAGGCTGCCCCACTTGTGCATCCAGCCCATATACATACAGCCACCAAACCCAGAAAGAGTGCTGCTGCCAAGAAGTGCATGCTGATGGGAGCCTGATATAGCTGTCTCCTAAGAGGCTTTGCCAGAGCATGACAAATACAGAGGCAGACGTTCACAGCTGACCATTGAACTGAGAACAGGGATCCCATTGGAGGAGTTAAAGAAAAGATTGAAGGAGCTGAAGGCATTTGCAGCCCCATAAGAAAAATAATACCAATGAACCAGGACTCCCAGGGACTAATCCACCATCCAAAGTGTACACATGAACAGACCCATGGCTTCAGCTGCATGTGTAGCAGAGGATGACCTTGTTGGGTATCAGTCGGAGAAGCAGCCCTTGGTCATGGCAAGGTTCTATCTCCCAGTAAAGGGGAATATTGGGGGAAGGTAAAAGGATTGGGTGGATGGGTGGATAAAAAAGGGGGAATGAAAAAGGGGGATGAGGGATGGAATTGGGGGGTTTATGGACAGGAAACCGGGAAAAAAGATAACATTTGAAATGTAAATAAATAAAAAATATCCAATAAAAGAAAAGAAAAATAGGACTGTCAAAGTCACTGAAGCATATTAAAAGGGAATTATTTTTGTCTTTATTAAATACCATATAGTATCATAGGCAATCATCATAATTTCATGTTTCTATTTTCATGAGAATATAAAAGAAAGGATGGTGAATATAATTGAGTATTATTTGTATTCCTAGTACTGCTTTTAAGGAGATGGGAGAAAGTCAAATGTTTTTCAAGAAATGAGTTGCTCTATACAATTGATTTATGAAACAGTGAAAATTCCATCATTTAATTTTCCCAAATTAAAACTAAATAAAAACTGTCCCACAAAAAAATAAATAAAAACAAAATATTGCTTCTAAAACAAGAAAGAAATAAAAAAGAGATGATTTCAATGCTGGAGAATTTATCAGTGTGTAAAGTACTCGTTAGTTAAACATAAAGACTTGGGTTTGTGTCCACAGAATTATTGTGAAATATTAGGCAAAGTAGTCTGAACCCCAAAGCCAAGCTGTAAGGCAAGAGGTCCAGGTGGATCAAGGGATCCAGATGGAAGATAAGGACTCAGTGGCCCAGCAGCTGATCTAACCTAAGGACATGCTCCAGGTTCAGGTTCAGTGAAGGAGACACAAAACTCCTAAATACTAAAGTTCATGCATTTGTCAGTGCATGCACATGTGTGTGTACTTGCTTTCACACACACACACACACACACACACACACACAAATACACACAGAGAGAGAGGGGAAGGGAGGGAGGGAGGGAGAGAGACAGACAGAAAAACAGACAGAGACATAGACAGAAAACAAAGAGAGATACACACACAAATGCATGCACACATACACACACGCATGCACTCACGCACACACTGCAAAGTTGTTATTTTAATGATTCTACTTATATAGATAAAACAAATATGGTCATATAAAAATGGAGGTTGATGTACATGTAACTGAGCTGATTAAAATTTCATCATCATCTTCAGTAAACAATTGTATTTTCACACACTGGTCAATGATTCCTAAACTGCATTAATGTACATGAGAAGAGATGTTGTCTCGCTATTTGATATTGTCCATGTGGCTTCCTTTTTTACACCTAAGAAGACCAAAGAACAGTTTATTTTAGTATACTTCAAAAACCATGTGCTTCTTCCTTTTTATAATTGAGATCCCACCCTATGCTCCTAGAAACTATTCACTTTGCCAGCTGATGTCATAGAGATGTCCTTCTGTGATTTTCTGATGGGTAACATGAAAATTAAGCATGTTTGTTTTTACCCTATCTGACTTTTCAATTAGTAAATTCTGAGTAATGTTAAGTTCCACATTTAAAATATATTTGCATAGTAGGTACTATTGGAAGTGCATACTATGAATTCCTATAAGCTGGGATATGGTGTTCCTTTGAAACCTTTAACTTACTAAAGTTTTAATGCATCTAACATTGTTGCTAGTGGTCGTTTCTCAATGTTGTAGCTGTGACTTAATGTAAGTAAGTCCTAAAAAATATCAATTTATAGTATATTTTCTTAGAGAGCAAACAGTTTATATCACATACTTTTTTGGTTTTGGCTTCACTGGTACTAAATAAGCATAATATTTTCATATTGACATGAATAAATGAAAATAAATCAGTATTGAATTCTATATGATAAATACATTATTTGTAAAGATACAAAAATTTTTCTAAAATGATCAAGTTAAAACTTTAGTAATGAGTAACTAAATTCATGAAACAGATGTATTTTGGCATCATCAATGAAGTCATTTAAAATCCATTAACATGACATAAATAAGAGAATATATTGAAGCCTCTGAAAATTTAACACTTTTTTTTCTACTACATAGCATACCACAGGCTTTGAAGTTACAAGAAACTATCATTTATAAACAAAATAAAATTACATTGTATGGAAAGTGTCAGAAAAATATGAGTATCCCATATATTGGAAAGGAAAGCACATTATTTATTAATTTATTTTTCTTGTTTTATTGAAAATGGATTCTTCTCTTATATAATACATCCCAAGAATATTTCCCTTCCCTCTACTCCTCTAAGCCCCCCACCAACCCACTAACTCTGCTCTCCTCCTATTTACTCCTACTCTGTCTCCCTTCAGTCGAGTGGGAGACTTTCAAATGAGCAGGCATCTAAGAAACTACAACCTAACAATATAAAACAAAATAAAATGAGGCAAGGCATAAAACCAGCATACAGAAGCTGAACACAGAAACCCAACAGGGGGAAAAGAGTCTCATGACCAGACAAAATAGTCAAACACACCTCTGCTCCCACAGGTCAGACTCCCATAAAAACACCAAGCTAAGAGTCACAACATATTTACGTGGTGCAGGACCTTGTATGCAGGCTCTGTGCTTACTGCTTCAGCCTTGGTGAAACCATGTGAGCCTGGCTTAGTTTTTTCAATACTGCATGTTTTCCTGTTATCCTCCTATGGTCTTTCCTCCCCATAGTTTACAAAATTCTCTGAGTTCAAAGGGGAGTGATTTGATGAAAACCTCCACATTAGACATTCTCTCCAAATAATGCCTGGCTATGAATCTCTGCATCTGTTTCTATCTGCTTCCAGAGGAACTGGACAAGAAACAAATCTATGACTATAACAGAATATCATTAGGAATCAGTTTATTGATATATATTTATGAGATTTTGTTCATTCATTCATTTGTTCATTCCCTCATTCATTCACTCATTCATTTATTTTGACTAGTCATGCAGGGTTCTGCCCTAGGTCTCTAGGCTAGTTGGTGTCTAGTTATTGTCCATCCAAGCAGTGTCAAACATAAGTTCACTCTTATGGAGTGGGCCTCAATTAAATCACGTATTAGTTGGCTCCTCCCACAACTTCTGCACTACCTCTACTTCAGCACATCTTGCAGACAGGACAGAGTGTAAGTCAAAGTATTGGCGGCCAGGTTGGTGTCCATATTTCTTGTTTGATAGATTACAAAGTACCTTCCCACTCTAAAGAGACCAGAAGGTCCAGGTGAAGACTTTATGCAAGCATAAGTTTGATATCTCTATGTCTAATGAGGTGTGAGAATGTTTTCCTCTGCAGTGGAGCCTGGCTGTACATTTGTAGACAGCAACCTTCTGTCCTAGAATCAGACTGGTTGATTTGGGGATCTCCATGGGACTCCCTTTATCAAAAATTTTGCCAAATCCAACCCAATCCTGACACTAGGAGCCTTGGCTGACTGTAATAAATGGCCTGTTTAGACTGCATCCCACTTTACTAGGAGTTCTCACTAGGTTCACCATCATATATTTCAGGCAGTATCCACTGCACTAGGTTTCCACACCATCCCCATTCTACCTATCTCTCCTCATACTCTCTCCTTCTACTCCATCATTTTCCCACACCTGATCCCTCCTGCTTCCACTTACAACTTCCCCCAGTCTACCTGTAAAATCATTTTCATTTCTCCGTCTCAGCCAGATCCATGCTTCTTCCCTATAGTACTCCTCTTTACCTAACTTTTCTTGATGTATGGATTGTAATATGATTATTATTTACTCTGTGACTAATATAAACAATAAATGAATGCATACCATATTTGTCTTTCTGGACCTATGTTACCTTACTTAGAATGATTTTTTTCTAGTTTCATAAATGTGCCAGCAAATCTCATGATCTTGGTTATTAACAGTTGAATAATGCTTCATTGTATAAACGTCCATTATTTAATCCCATCTACTTATTTACAGAGTTTACTTTATTGTTAAACTTAATTCTGTCATTTGATTTCTACTTCAAAAGTTAATGTAAGCTGTGCCCTGTCTTCCTGAAGATTGAGAACTAAAAAGAGATGCACCTGTACTTTCCCAGGAGCCCTCTGCATTTTTTTTTAAATATCAGGAGAAGTTGAGGTTCATAGGCAATGTAGATTATTTAGAATTTTGGAGCAAGCACAGAGCCAAAATGAGAATTCTCAACTGAGGAATCTTGAATGGCTAAGAAGCACATAAAGAAATGTTCAGCATCCTTAGTCATCAAGGAATTGCAAATCAAAACGAACCTGAGATTCTACCTCACACCAATCATAATGGCTAAGATAAAAAATGCAGGTAACCACAGATACTGGTGAGATTGTAAAGAAAATGGAACACTCCTCCATTGTTTGTAGGATTGCAAACTGGTACAACCACTCTGGAACTCAGTCTGGTGGTTCCTGAGAAAATTGGAGCTAGTTTTACCTAAAACCTAGCTATACCACTACCGGGCATACCAAAAAAAAAAAATGCTCTAACATATAACAAGGAAACATGGTCCACTATATTCATAGCAGTCTTATTTATAATAGCCAGAAGCTGGAAACGACCCATATTTCCCTCAACAGAAGAATGAATACTACTCAGTTATTAAAGCAATTAGTTCATGAAATTCTTAGGCAAATGGATGGAAGCAGAAAGTATCTTCATGAGTGAGCTAACCCAGTCACAAAAGAACACACACTATGTGTGCTCACTGATAAGTGGGTAGTAGCCCAAAAGCTCACAATGCGCATGATAAAACCCACAGAGCATACGAAGCTTAGAAGGAAGGAAGACTCGGTCCTGAACTGAGGGGAGAACCGGATGATCATGGGAAATAGAGGGAAAGTGGAACCAGGGAGGGACAGAGAAGGAGCAGGAAATAAGGGGGGGCAGTATCAGGAACTGAAGGGGATGTGAGAAAGTTATAGAGGGTAAGAAAATGGAACTTAAATATGTAGCAGGGTGGGCTGAGGAACTAGGGATAGCCACTGGAGGGTCCCAGAAACCAATGAAATGTGAGACTCCCAGAACCCAACAGGTATGACTTTAGCTGAAATGCACAGAGAAGGGGAAGATAGAACCTGCAGAGATCAACTCCAGTAGATAGGCATGGCCTCAGGTCGAAGGCTGAAGCCACCCACCCAATTCAAAGATTTTAACCTAGAAATGTTTCTATCCAAAGGAAGAACAGGGACAAAAAAATGGCAGAGACTGAAGGAAGAGCCATCCGGGAACTGGTCCACCTGGAGTCCATCATGTCTGCAAACACCTAACCCGATACTGTTGCTGTGGTCAAGAGGTGCTCTTGCTAACAGGAACATAGTGTTGTGGTTTCTTCGGAGGTCTGGCTAAAAACTGACCAATGCAGATGTGGACGCTTGGAGCCAACCATCAGACTGAGCTCAGGTACCCTGGTGGGGGAGCTGGCAGAAGGGCTGGAGAGGCTGAGGGAGATTGTAACCCCACAGGAAGAACAGCATAGACTGACTCGACCACCCAGTGCTCTCAAAGACTAGACCACTAAATGAAGGAGTGAACCAGGAGGGATCCATGACTCCAGATACATATATGACAGAAGATGGCCCTGCCTGACACGGAGGGGAGGTCCTTTGTCATGTGGAGATGTGATGCCCCAGCATAGGTGGATGCTGGAGTGGTGGGGAAAGAGACTGTGGGTTGGGGCAGCATCCTCATACATGCAAAGTGGAGTGGGATGGGGGTTGGTAGAGGAGTAGCTGGGAAGTGGGATATCACTTGATATATAAATGAATGGAAGATTAATAAAATAGAAAAAATAAAAAATAGAATGTAGGAGATTTAAAATTTCCTGTATGCACAATTTATGATGGAATCATGTGCATTCATTTTATTTATAATAGAGAAGGCATGTAGAGTGGGGCAGTTGGTGTTGAACTTCTGTCAGAAGAGGTTATGAAATTGGCTCTGACAAAGGACAGGAAAAATATAGGACACTGGTATATTTTGGTGCTCAAGTCATGAATAACGAAGATGGACTGGGTGCTGTATTACATTGATTCAATAAATGCTAACCATTTTACTCTGGCTTTGTGAGGCCTCAGGGACTCCCATTTGGATGTACAAAGGAAGAAATTATTTGGTACTTCTTAGGATTGTAAACTGCCAAATGGGATCACATTACCTACTGACTCTGAGGGTAACATTACAGGAGAGGCCTTCATTCGGTTTGCATGACAAAACTGAGATAAGAAAGCTCTAGGTAAGTACAAGGCCAGAATAGGGAACAGGTATATAGAAGTCTTCAAGAGCAGTGAGGAATAAGTTAGGTAATACTCAGATTCAACTCTGAAAGTCATGTCTTTGGAGAGGCCTGGGGTCTATGACTGATCTGGCACAGCCCAGTACATTGTCATTATGAAAAATAAACAGCCAGACGTTGGTATGATTAGATCTGATGTTTATAGTACAGACTCAATGGACTATTAAAAACACAGTGACATTACTGTGGGCTATGGTTTCAACTACTGTCTCTCAGGAACTTATGACCACAATGAGTTTATAATGCAGAGTACCACAGACCATGCCTCCATGTGAAAGGGCTGCTCTAGCAAGCAATGGAGAATATCAACAACTTCTTTTCACTCAACCCGTGACAGTTCATATTGAGATTGACCCTGATGGGAGAGAAACAAGAGAGGCTGATGTTAGGTTGATCACCCACAAAGAAACAGTGACAGCAATATGGAAGGACAGTGCCAACGTGCAGCAAAGACACATGGAACTGTTCCTGAAATCAACAACCATGGCTAGCAAGGAGGCTGCATAGCAGCCAGATGATACAGAGCACGGGAACTGGAGTGTCTGCTACAGAGCCAGTCAGTGAGTGGCTGTGATATGGTCAGCTTCAGTGGCCAGAATAACATGGGTGGATATGATTAGTATTGGAATTCTTAAGTTATTTCAATTCAAAATCTCACAGACAGCAAATAAGCAGCCAACACCAGTTTATAAACCTACAGGAATCTGCTGTACCCACTTGACCCCACCAGTTTGTGAAATATGAATTTTGAAAAAAAAATACTTCTTGTTTTCTTTCAAAATTTCCTTGTAGCATGTAATATTGAGTAAGCTATTTTTCTGCTTTTCTCAATTACCAATTCTTAAGAATGACATTATCTGACTTAAGTAGGTTTAAGTATGTTGAATGGATCTTTAAGCACACCAAAGTGAATGTGCTGGGGGCATGCATTTTTCTAAAGTGCTAGATCCCAGATGCAAAGAGAAGAATTTTTCATATTCATTCTAGTTTATATTTCATTTAAGACCTTTAAATTAAAGAAATTGCTGAGGCCCTGACTAAAGCATTCTTTACAGTCTGTTTTCCTAAGTGAAACTTGTTCAATTTTTTGTTAATTTTTTCCTTAAAAGAAAGAAATTTTAATGAAAGCAAATGTGATTTTTCATTTACTAAAACAATTTTACAAATAAATATCACTGATTTTTAGAGATAGGTGCAAGCAGATAGTGAAGAACCTCAACATGGTAACTATACTTACACAGCGACAGACGAGTGAAATGTTGTAGTTGAGTAAAGATACCTGTTACTGAGCCCTGTAATCTACATTCTATCCTTGGCACCTACATGGTGGAAGGAAAGAATCAACTTCTAAAAGTTGTCCTTTTATGGCCACAAACCCATCATGGCATACGTACGTTTGAACACTCCCTCACTCACACAAACTCGCACACAAACACAACAAATGCATGTAAAAATAAAAATAAAAAACCCAGCTAATTGCATTGAGTTCTCTATTGTTCTGGAATATTTCTTCATGGCTTTCCAATAAAATGTTGTTCTGTTACTTTCCTTGTGTCTGTTTGCATTTTGAAATACTTCCCTTTCTATTTAGACAATTGAAGAAAATGATAATCGATTGGCCCATTTCAATTAATCTCCTTTGAACTCATGTTGCATTATATGGTGTCTCTTTTAAATAGGCCATCCCCTTGAATTCAAAAGGGAGTACAGATAAATTAAGCCTTGTTCATTTAGACTCTATTGACCTGATTCTACTATAATGTATTTTTGTAAACACACATCTGTTGTTTATCATGAAAGACTAAGAGTGCATTATAATTAGAAATCTGTTGGTAATTTATTTGCTTCTTAACCACCTGCTTCCTATGGATCATATTATCTTGTGTTATAATATTCTTCTATTACAGAAAGAAAATATACAATAACCAAACATCTTTCCCAGTTTTAAAAATCATCATGGTTTTACTTGGACATTAATTTTATATAAGGATGTTTTGTTTCATAGTGGCAACTCTCTAACCTGTAATAGCTAATGTTTCTTAAAGACTTGATTCTATTACCAGTATATGAATCAGATAAATTACTACATTGACTACTCCCAATTTTTATTTATTATTATTTTCTAAAATTGCACATCTTATTTTTCTCAAAATATTTTCACTTTTTCCTCCCAGAAGAGATTGTCTTATCTATTCTCTAATAATGTACATGATCTTATAATTTTAAAGAGTAAATCATATTGCTAACTTAACATATCTAAAGCAAGGTCTGAAGAGATAGCTGAGCAGTGAAGAGCATTTGCTGCACTTGCAGAGGACCCAAATTTAGTTCCCCAAACCAATAGGCAATACACCTTTCCTACCTACATGGATACCAGTATGCACATGGTGCACATACATTCAGACACACCACTCATATACAAAAAATACATAATTAAATAGATGATAGATGATAGAAAGATGATAAATAATTAAAAATAAACTCAAAGTTTAAACCATTATCAGGAGCTTAACCTTTAGGAGAGTGTTTCATAGAAGCAATATTTCCTAGTGAATACGGTTTATATTTAATTTAAATAAAAATAAATTATTGAATAGGTGGGTTGACCATGTGCAAAAATATACTAAATAATCAAAGAATAAAAAATAAGGGAAATGCCTTGTTTCAGAGAGACTTTAAACTTTTATATCATTTATGTATTGCTTTTAAACACTGCTGAAATATATATGGAGTTAGCCTATCTCTGTTAAAATTCCAACAGAAAAACAATATTTGCACTGTTTGCTAGATATTGCTTTTCTGACAATAAATTATGTATTTCTCTACTGAGATTTGATGAAATTCTTGGATTTTATATAGAAATAGCTATAACAGGGTCTTCTAGGTACAACTATTTTAGGAATTAGAGTCTGAGAATTCTAGGAGGAAGAAAAAGGATAAACTTTGAGATTTAAAGAAGAACCAAAAGCAGGTTATCTATATAGATATAGATAAAAGAGTAAAAAAAAAAAAGTCAGTGCTTCATACAGAATTGAAGTCTGAATTATCACGCTAAAATCAACTGTGCACTCCTCATTGCCTCATTTAAGTAGTGGAGGCAGGAGTTTCAGGATCATGCTCAACAAGAGAAGCTTTAGAGACTAAAGAGAAGCAAATAGCATATTGTTCATCTCCTATTATGTGTAACACCTATGCTATGAATTTTAGATTCTAACAAGACATCTATGCCAAAAAATAATTTCTTAAGCCTAGACATCAGTAAAAATTGACACTAATTTATAGCAAATCACTTAGTTTTAGTTTTATCCAATATCAATAATAATATATTTATTACTATAATCCTTTTTTGCTTTCTAATGAAAGACAGAAAGGAGGTAAGTCCAGATAGAAAGTACCAGGGAGGAGCAGGGGAAGGTGAAACTGCAATCAGAATACGTTATGTGGGAAAAACCCTATTTTTGAAAAAAATGAATAAATAATTTGAACTATTATGAATAAACCAAAAAAGGAAATTTATGATCACTTCTAAAAGCAATAACTTGTAAAAGTAAATGTTCAAAAATGTGATCAAAGTCATATTGCAATACTAAACGCAAGATTAGTTCTTGGTCAGGCTTTTATGACTCTTTAACTAAAAGGTAGATTATTTTATTTGCTTTTAAGGTTTATTTAAATAACTATATACTAAGAAACAATGCAGAAATAGCTCAGAGTACATTACCCAATATCTCCCAATTGTAAAAACAATGTCAAAATATACAAACATCACCCACCAGAATTGAAATTAACACAATCAGGTAATGATCTTGGCATTTCAACATTTTAATAAAATCTACTTTTATTTCTATTAAATTTTAAATATCAATAGTAGTCCTATTGCATTTAAAATGCTAAACATATTCATCAAACCAGGATATAGAAGCTACCTTCATTTTGGCGTTATGTTGTATGTTGGATGTATGAAGTACTTATACTTATTAATGTGATCAGTGTTTTGTTCATGTGTCCATGTGCTACACATTTGTGTTTGTGCTATTGAGAACGGAGATGAGAGGTTGGTCACCCTGATATTTGCTGTCTTTTCTTCATAATGCATCACATTTTTTAAAGTAGGGTTTTATGGCCAAGTTTCCCCCTCAACCTTAGTTCATCAAATCGACTATGCCAGCTAGTTTGACATACCAATAAATTTCAAGGGTCTACCCTTCTGCTGTCTGATCATTTCCAGTACTGGAGTTAGGGGCCAGCTGCCAGGTACTTTATGTTGGATCTCCAGAACCAACCTCATGTCCTAGCAATTGATCAGCAGGTACTTTACCAATTGAGCCCTTAGACAGTAGCAGCTTCCTCTCTTACAGTTTCATTTACTTTCTCTTCCACTTTAAACATTTCCTTAAAGCTAGGAAACCACTAAACCTCTAAATATTTTGCTTCTAAAATTTGGTTGTAAAAATACTTTTGAATGAATACTGTATAAGCTTTCTAAATTGGATTTTTATACTCAAGTGTATTTCTGTATTTCTGTGGTATTATTTCCAGTTGCCTGACCTATTGAGCATTTGCTTGTTTGTTTGATTTTGTTGCTCATTACATTTCATTGGGAGATTCATACAATTTTTTTCCATACAATTCATATTTGTATTGACTTCAGAACTGTTTCTTTTATGAACCACTGTTGTCTATGATAGAAGTTGTTCTAGGGCTGATATCCAATATATATAAAGAACTCTACAGGTTAGACTCCCGAGAGCCAAATAACACTATTAAAATGGGGTACAGAGTTAAACAAAGAATTCTCAACTAAGGAATATCAAATGGATGAGAAGCACCTAAAGAAATTTTCAACATCCTTAGTCATCAGAGATTCCACTGCACAGTAGTCAAAATGGCTGAGATCAAATACTCAGCTGATAACGGATGCTGGCAAGGATTTGGAGAAAGAGGAACACTTATCCATTTTTCATGTGATTGCAAGCTGGTACAACCACTGTGGATATCTGTTTGGCGGTTCCTAGAAAATTGTACTTAGTACTACCTAAGGACACAGCTATACTACTCCTGGGCATATACCAGAAAGATGCTCCAATACATCACAAGGACGCCTGCTCCACTATGTTCATAGCAGCCTTTTTTATAATAACCTGAAGCTGGAAGAACTCAGATGTCCTTCAACATAGGAATGGATACAGAAAGTGTGGAATACTACTCAGCTGTTAAAAAACAATGACTTCATGAAATTTTTAGGCAAATGGATGGAACTAAAAAATATCAACCTGAGTGAAGTAACCCAGTCACAAAAGAACACACATGGTACGTACTCACTGATAATTGGATATTATCCCATATGTTCAGAACACCCAAGATACAATTAACAGACCATATGAAGCTAAGAAGGAGGACCAAAGTGTGGATGGTTCAATCTTAAAAGGGGGAACAAAATACTCACAGGAGGACATATAGAGACAAAGTGTTGTGGAGAAACTGAAAGAAAGGCCATCCAGAGACTGCCCCACCTGGCGATCTATCCCATATACGGGTTCCAAACCCAGACACTGTTGCTGATGCCAAGAAGAGCTTGCTGACAGGAGACTGTTATAACTGTTTCTGAGAGACTCTGCTAGAGCCTGAAAAATACAAAGTAGGAGGTTCAGAGGCAAACATTGGACTGAGCATAGGGACCCAAATGAAGAAGTTAGAAAAAGGCCTGAAGGAGCTCCAGGGGTTTGCAACCCCATAGGAAGAACAGCAATATCAACCAACCAGACTCCCCAGAGCTCCCATGGACTAAACCACCAACCAAAGAGTACACATGGAGGGACCCATGGTTCCAGCCGCATATACAGCAGAGAATGTCCTTGTCTGGCATCGATGGGAGGAGAAGCCCTTGGTCTTATGAAGGCTGAATTCCCCAGTGTAGGAGAATGGCAGTGTATGGAGGAGGGAAGGAGTAAGTGGGTCGGTGGTCAAGCACCCTCACAGAAGCAGGGCTAGGGTGGATGGGATAGGGGTTTTCCAGAGAGGAAACCCAGAAAGGGGATAACATTTGAAATGTAAATAAAGAAAATATCCAATTAAAGAAAAGAAAAGGAAAAAAAAAAAAGGACGACCATAATATGGATTCTTCAGTACTTCTTAGAAGGAAGTACAAAATACAGGAGGTTGAGGTTGGGAGGGACTTGGGAGGAAGAGAGTAAGCGGGAAACGGGGGCAGGGTCAGGTATGGGAGGAGATGGGAATGATATACGGAGGGTCAGGAATTTGAACAGATGTGTATAGCAATTGGGGATGGGGAACTGCAGTTAGCCACCAGTAAGTTGCATATGCTGGGAAATCAAGAGGAACCCAGGATGGAACAGGCTTTAGATTAGCTGAAATGCCCTAGAAAGGGGAGGGAGAACATGCAGAGTCCATATCTGGAGGTAAGGCAAGGCTCCTGATTGCGGGATGGAACCACCCACTCATCTCCAAGTCCTTAACCAAGAAGGGCTCCTATCTAAAGGAAATGCAGGAACATAGTGTGGAGCAGAGACTGAAAGAAAGGCCATCCAGAGACTGCCTCACATGAGCACCCCATATACGAACACCAAACCCAGACATTATTGCTGATGCCTAGAAGTGCTTTTTGACAGGAGTCTGCTATAGCTGTCTCCTGACAGGTTCTACCAGAACTGGACATATAAAGAGTAGGAAGCTCACAGTCAAACACTGGACTGAGCATAGGAACTCCAATGGAGGAGTTAGAGAAAGTACTAAAGGAGCTGAAGGGGTTTGCAACCCCATAGGAAGAGCAACAATATCAACTAACCAGATCCACAGAGATCCCACCAATCAAAGAATATATATGGTGGGACTCTTGGCTCATCTGCATATTTAGATAGCATTGTCCGGCATCAATAGGAGGAGAAGCCCTGGGTCCTGTGAAGTCTCCTTTTTTCCATTGTAAATGAATGTCATGGCAGTGAGGCAGAAGTAGGTGAGTAGGAGGAAGAGCACCTTCTTAGAAGTAGGGGGAGGGGGTATGGGAGAGTGAGGCTTTGGGAAACTGGGAATGGGGATAACAATTGAAATGTTAATACACAGATATCCAATAAAAATGTTAAATAATTAATCATTGTACACTGGTTGGTTCTATTTATTTAATATTTGAGAGTAGAGGAATCTTATTTATTATGAAAGAGATAGCAGTGGTTACACATAAGACAGTATGTACATTTTGGGTAAAAACTGAATAAACTGCCCCTACGCCATCAAAGAGAGAATCATATTAATAAGTATTACTCATATACCAAAAGGTCTTTCCTTCCTCTTTCTAGTTAGTACTATGCCCACCATGAATGCAGGAGTACAAGGGAGACCAGTGTACTCAGGTCTGTAGCTTTGAAAAACACAGCATGATATTGAATTAGCAGCACACACACACACACACACACACACACACACACACACACTTCCTATCTCCTCAGACTTACCCTCCATTTCACTTGAGAAAAAGACAGGTCTCCCAGAGATATCAAGACAATATACAGCATCAAGTTGCAATAAGACTAAGTATAAACACTTATATCAAGGCAGAACAAGGTAAGCCAGTAAGAGGAAAAGGTTCCATAAGCAGGCAAATCTTGTTTCGTTCTATCCTCGGTCCCTGAGCCATCCAGATTTGAGATAATGACTAACTACCCAGGTAGTATCAGGCATGGGCTCCTTCTTTCAGCTTGGACCTCAAAATTAGACCAGTCATGGCTGTCTCACTCACACGATCTCAGAGCCATCATTGTACCAGCACAACTTCCAGGCAGGACAGGTGTAGGTCTAAGGTTTTGTGCCAGGGTTTGTGTTGTCCCACCACTGGAAGCATTACCTGGTTATACATGTCTGGAACAGGCTGTATATCCTCTAAGACTGAGTCCTTTCTAGGTTTATCATCAGTAGTTCCAGGAAATTCAAATTGCATTGTTTGATGCCCACCTATTCCCGTTGGCTCTCCTCATACCTCTCCTTGCATCCTTCCCTCTCTACTTGATCTCCTGATCCCACTGCCACAAGCCACCAGCCCTCCCACAGCATCTATTCAATTTATTTTTCTAAGGCAGATCCATGCTTCTCCTCTATAACCCTTCCTGCTATTGGCCTCTCTGGGTCTCTGGATTGCAGTGTGATTATCCTTTATCTAAAAGCTGATGTATACTTGAAAGTGGCTACATGTTTGCCTTTCAACATGTGGGTTACCTTACCAAGGATGACATTTTCTAATCCCATCAATTTGCCTGGAAATTTCATGACGTCATTTTTCTAACAACTTAGTAATTTTGCCTTGTACATATGAACCACATTTTCTTAGAACCACATTTTTTTAATCCTTTCTTCAACACATGGGCATCTAGTCTTTTTCTAAGTTCTGACTATTACTAATAAAGCTGCTATAAACATAGTTGGGAAAGTGCCATTACGGTAAAAGGGATTATCTTTCGGGTATATAACCAAAAGTGGTATAACTGAGTTATAAGGTAGATTGATTCTCAGTTTTCTGAGAAACCGTCATACTGCCTTCCACAGTGGATGTAAGAGTTTGCATTCCTACCAGCAATGGAAGAGCATTCCCTTAATTTATATCTTCATTAGTATAAACTATTACTTGTGTTTTTTTCTTAGCTATTCTGACAAGTGTAAGATAGAACCTCAAAGTAGTTTTGATTTGCAATACCATGGTGGCTAAAGATGTTGAACATCTCTCAAAGGTTTCTCATTGATGTTAGACTCTTCTAATGTGAATTCTCTGTTTAGATGTGAATAACATTTTTAACAGGATTGTTAGAATTGTTGGTGTTTTATGTCTTGAGTTCTTTATATATTCTGGGTATTAGATTTCTATCAGGTAAAGAGTTGGTGAAAACGTATCCCAGAATGAAGACTACTTCTTTGTCCTTATTGTGACCGAAGCCATTTTGCCTACTTCTGTGAAAGCCTCTTGTCAGGCCCAGTCAAATCACACCAGGGTCTACAGATATATTTCCTGGCCTGCTGACACATGGGACAATAAGAAGAGATGTGTTTCTCAAGCTCAAGGAATGGGACTGAATTTTCTGTTAATCTTGGAGAAAGGCACAAGAGGAATAGGGAGTCTCTCAGATGGATACAGTTATCGAATGTGCATTGTCTCTGCTGGCTTATGACTTTGTTTTCCAAGAAGCTGTAAAGTATATAAATCCTAAGAGAATTAAACTTCCATTACTGTATGGACAGCCATCCTGATTTCTAACCTTTGTCTCTGACTCTTCTTCTCAGTCTTTCCTATAATCATCCTTACCCAACCTACATCATATGACTGATCAACTACTTACTGGCCAGACTGGTACATTGTTGAGAGTGCCCTTCACCCTAAAGAAGTTTTCAAGTTTCATGAGGCCACATTTATTGTCAATTTTAGTGCCCACTTTCGTAGTGTTCTATTTTAGAAAACTGCCTTCTGTGTTAATTCATTCAAGCTTTTTAACCTACTTTCTTTCAATCAGGTTCAGTGTGTCTGGTTTTACGTTGATATCTTTGGTCTACTTAGACTTGATATTGCGCAGATAATGGATCAGCTTTTATTTTCTTATATTCAGATATCCATGTATAGCAGTATCATTTGCTAAAGATACTTTTTTTCCATTGAGTTTTTCTGACTTTTCAAAAGACAGGGGATCATACTTGTGTGGATTTGTGTATGTTTTTTCTACTGAGTTACATTAATAAACTTCTCTCTTTTTATTGAATGCCATGTGTTTTTATTATTATATCTCTTTAATACCACATGAAATCATTGACAGTTATACCTGTGAATAATATCACTGATACTGATGCCTGTGAATACAATTTTGCTCAGTATTTTAACTATCCTGGGTTATTGGTTATTCCATATGAAATTTAGTATTGTCCGTTAAATGGGTAAGGATTGCGATTAATTTTGATGGAGATTGTGTTGAGTCTCTAGATTGCTTCAGATAGGATGTCAGTATTACTATGTTAATTCTACTGATCAATGAGCATAGAAGATCTTTACAATTTCTTTTATCAAATTTAATTTGTTAATGCAAAGACATGAAGTTATTTCATACAAGTTTTTTACTTGGTTGACTAGGGTTACTTCTATAAATATTTTATTGGATATGACTATTGTGAAGGGTTTGTTTTCCTGAGTTTAGGAAGCTAAAACCATTTGTCATTTGTATGTAGGAGGGCTATTGATTTATTTTGTTATTATTTCCATCCAGCCATATCACAGAAGGTCTTTAATAACAGCTTTTAATGACTGCTTCTATTTTCATATGTGTTATAGGTTTATTTAAGTTGTTTACCTGATCTTCATTTAACTTAGCTTAGTGGTAGGTATAAAGTTATCTATTTCTTTTAGATTTTTCATTTTTGCAGGTTACATTTTTAAAGTATGACCTACTGATTCTTTGGATTTTCTCAAAAACTGTTGTTTGCTCCCTTTTTATTTCTGAATTTGTTACTTTGGATTCTCTCTCTATGTGTTTTAGTTAGTTAAGATAAAGAATGTCTGGGTAAATCACCATCCCTAACCTCAAGCTGTATTACAGACCAATAGTGATAAAAAAAAAAAAAAAAAAAAAAAAAAAAAAAAAACTGTATGGTATTACAGAGACAGGCAGATAGATCAATGGAATAGAATTGAAGAACCAGAAACGAACCCATTCACCTATGGTCATGTGATCTTTGACGAAGGAGCTAAAACCATTCAGTAGGACAAAAATGACATGTTCAATAAATTGAGCTGGTTTAACTGGAGGTCAGCATGTAGAGGAATGCAAATCAATCCATTTTTATCACCCGGTACAAAGTTCAAGACCAAGTGGATCAAGGAACGCTAAATAAAACCAGATACACTCAAATTAATAGAACAATAAGTAAGGAAGATACTCAAACATATAAGCACTGGAGAAAATTTCATGAACCTAACATAAATGGCTTATGCTCTAAGAACAAGAATTACAGAAGTAACTTACTAAAATTGCAAAGCTTCTGTAAGTCAAAGGACACTGTCATTAGAACAAAACGGCAATCAAAAGATTCGGAAAAGATCTTTACCAACCCTATATTCAATATAGGGATAATATCCAATACATACAAAAAACTCAAGAAGTTATACTCCAGCAAGCCAAATAACCCTATTAAAACTGGGGTACAAAGAAAAAGAAAGAATTCTCAGTGGAGGAATATTAAATGGCTGAGAAGTACCTAAAGAAATGCTCAAAATCTTTAGTCATCGGGGAAATGCAAATCAAAACAACACTGAGATTCCACCTCACACCAGTCAGAATGACAAAGAACAAATGCTCAGGTGACATGAGATGCTGGCAAGGGTGTGGAGAAAGAGGAACACTCCTCCATTGTTGGTGGAATTGCAAACTGGTACAACCATTCTGGAAATCAGTCTGGAGGTTCCTCAGCAAATTGGACATAGTACTACCTGAGGACCCAGCTGTACCTCTCTTGGGCATATACCCAAAAGATGCTCCAACATAAAATAAAGACACATGCTCCACTATGTTCATAGCAGCCTTATTTATAATAGGCAGAAGCTGGAAAGAACCCAGATGTCCTTCACCAGAGGAATGGTTATAGAAACTGTGGTACATTTAGACAATGGAGTACTACTCAGCTATTAAAAACAATGACTTCATGAAATTTATAGGCAAATGGATGGAACTAGAAAATATCATCTTGATTGAGGTAACATTGTCACAAAAGAAAATGCATGGTATGCACTCAATGATCAGTGGATATTAACCCAAAATCTTGGATTACCCAAGATACAATCTACAGACCACAGTAAGCTCAAGAAGAAGGACAACCAAAGTGAGTATACTTCATCCTTCCTAAGAGGGGGAACAAAATATTCATAGGAGGAGATATGGAGACAAAGATTGGAGCAGACACTGAAGGAATGGCAACTCATAGCCTGCCCCACCTGGGGAACCAGAGCAAATACATACAGCCAACAAACCCAGAAAATATTGCTGATGCCAAGAAGTACACACTCACAGGAGCTTGATGGAGCTTAGTCCTGAGAGGCTCTGCCAGATCATGGCAAATACAAAGGTGAACGCTGGTAGCCAACTATTGAACTGACAATGAGGTCCCCATTGGAGGAGTTAGAGAAAGGATTAAATGAGCTGAAAGTGTTTGCAACACCATAAGAACAACAATACCAACCAACCAGAGCTCCCAGGGACTAAACGACTATCCAAAGAGTACACATGGACAGACACATGACTCCAGCTGCATAAGTAGCAGAGGATTTTTGGGCATCAAAGGGAGGAAAAGACATTGGTCCTACCAAGACTGGACCCCCTCCAGTGTAGGGGAATGTCAGGGTGGGGAGGCAGCAATAGGTGGGTGGTTGGGTGGGGAAAGGGGGATAACATTTGAAATGTAAATTAAAAATTATCAATTAAAAAGAAAGAGAATGACTTATCTTGTTTTCCTTAAAGAACAGTTTGTTTCATTGATTGTTTTTATTTTTATTTTTCTATTCCTTTTCTTTTTTAAATTGATTTCAGCCCTCTGGATATTTCATGCTGTTTACTCCTCTTTGGTATTTTTGTTTCTTTTTATTCTACAGATTTCAGTTGTACTGTTAAGTCTGTAGTAGGATATCTCTCCATTTTTGTTTTTGATGAAGGCATTTACGCTATGAGCATTCCACTTAGGAACATATTTATTATTTCCAGAAATTTGTACACAGTGTGAAGTAAATTTCTTTGTATTCTAGGATGTGTTTAACTTCTATATTTCTTTCTTTCTTGATCTAATAGTCATGAAGTAAAGAGTTGTTCAGTTTCCATGAGTTTGTAGGCTTTCTCTTGTTTTTGTTGTTATTGAAATCTGTATTTAATGCATGGTAGTCTGATATGATAGAGGGGTATTTCAATTTTCTTATATCAGTCCAAACTAGCCTTGTGACTGAGCATGTGATCAATTTGACAGAAAGTTCAGAGAGTTGCAAAGAAGTACATTCCTTTGTGTGGTGATGAAATAATTTGTAAATATCTGTTAGATTCTTGGGTTTATAACATCTGTAAGCTCCATTGTTTCTTGGTTATAGCTTTCCTTTGATGTTCTGTCCACTGGAAATATTGGGGTATTGAAGTCTCCCACTATCAGTGTGTGAGGGGCAATGTTTGGATTAAGGTTTAATACTGATTCTTTTTTTTTTTTTGGTTCTTTTTCTCGGAGCTGGGGAACCGAACCCAGGGCCTTGTGCTTCCTAGGCAAGCGCTCTACCACTGAGCTAAATCCCCAACCCCCTGATTCTTTTATAATCATGGCTGCTCTTGTGCTTAGAGCGAGGATGTTAAGAAAAGACACATCATACTGATCGATTTTTCCTTTGATGATTGTAAGGTGTTTTCCTCTATCTCTTTTGATGGATTTTGGTTTAACCACTATTTTTTAGATATTATAATGGCTATGCCGGTTTGGTTCTTAGGCCCATTTCCTTGGAAAATATTTTCCCAACACTTTACTGTGACATAATGTCTTTGATATTGATGTGTGTTTCTTGTGTACAGTAAAATGATGGATCTTGTTTTAATATCCACGCTGTTAATCTGTGACTTTTGGGGGATATTGAGGCCATTGATATCAACAGATATCAATAACCGATGATTATTAACTTGTAATACTTTGTAATTATGGCTGTTTGTGGTGTTTGTGGAAGTAGGGTATGTAGTATGTGTGTGGATGTGTGAGTGTGTGTGTGTGTGTGTGTGTGTGTGTGTGTGTGTGTGTGTGTGTGTGTGTGAATCATGTGCAGGTTCCCTTTCTTTGTGTTTCGCTGGTATCAGATTATTTATTTCCTGTGAGTTCATTGATATAATTAACCTCCTGGAATAGGAATTTTCCTACTAGTATCTTATGTAGGGATAAATTTGTGGATAGATATTGTTTACATTTGGCTACCATGTAATATATTGTGTTCTATGGGGATTAAACTAAGTGTAGTAGTCTATGCTAACATTTTTGGCATGTCATGCTACACAAGACATCTTTATGGGTCTTTCTGGCTTTCAATGTCTCCATTGATAAGCCACTTATACTTCTAATGGGTCTACCTTTATATGTTACTTGGACTTTTACCCATGCTTTTTTAATATTCTTTGTTCTGTATGTTTAGTGTTTAGATTGTTATATGTAGAGACGGCTTTCTTTTCTGGTCCAATCTATTTCATGGTTTTGTGTTTCATAGGCATTTCCTTCTTTATGTTAGAAAATTTTTCTTCTATGATTACGCTTAAACATAAACAACACAAAGAACCAAAGAGAAAAAGAACATCAGGCCACTTTCCGTTATGAATATTGATGCAAAAATACTTAATAAAATCCCCATAAACTGAATCCAAGAATACATCAAAAGAATCATCCATCATGCTCAAGTAGGCTTCATCCCAGGGATACATTTATGGTTCAATATATAAAAATCCATCAACATAATGACTATATAATCAAACTCAAAGAAAAAAAACACATGACCATTTCATTAAATGCTGAGAAAGCATTTGAAAAAATTCAACAAAACCTTCCTGATAAGAAAGGAAAGATCTGGAATTCAAGGCCCATAACTAAACATAGTAAAAGCAATATACAGCAAACTAGTAGCCAAGATCAAAATAAATGGAGAGAAACTTGAAGCAATCCCACTAAAGTCAGGGATTAGACAAGGCTGCCCACTCTCACACTACTTATTCAATATAGTACTCGAACTCCTAACCAGAACAATCAGACAAGGAAAGGAGATCAAAACAGTACAAATTGGAAAGGAAGAAATAAAAATATCACTATTTTCAGATGAAATGATAACATACTTAAGTGACCCCAAAAGTTCCACCAGAGAATTACTAAGCCTAGTAAGTAATTTCAGCAAAGTGGCTGCTTAAAAAATTGACTCAAACAAATCTGTAGCCTTCCTCTACTCAAAGGACAAACAGGCTAAGTAAGAAATTAGGAAAATGACACCCTTCACAATAGTCCCAAAAAATATAAAAGACTTCAGTGTGACTTTAACCAAGCAAGTGAAATATCTGTGTGACAAGAACTTCAAGTCTCTGAAAAAAGATGTCAGAAGATGTAACTACCTCCCATGCTCATGGATTGGCAGGATTAATATAATAAAAATGGCCATTTTGCCAAAGCAATCTATAGGTTCAATGAAATATTCATCAAAATTGCAACTCAAAAGAGAAATTTGCAAATTCAATGGAATAACAAAAAAAAAAAAACAGGATAGCAAAAAATATTTTCAACAATAAAATAACTTTTGGAAGAATCACCATCCCTGACCTGAAGCAGTATTACAGAGCAATAGTGAAAAAAAATTCTGGTATTGGTACAGAGACAGGCAGATAGATCAAGGAATAGAAATGAAAACCCAGAAATGAACCCAAACAACTATGGTCACTTCATCTTTGACAAAGGAGGTAAAACCATCCAGTGGAAAAAAGATAGCATTTGCAAAAAATGGTGCTGGTTCAACTGGAGATCAACATGTAGAAGAATGCAAATTGACCCTTTCTTAATGCCCTATACAATGCTTAAGTTCCAAGCGGATTAATGACCTCCACATCAAACCAGATGTGCTCAAACTAATAAAAGAAAAAGTGGGAAATAGTCTTGATCACATGGGCACTGGGGAAAATTTCCTAAACAAAACACCAATGGTTTATGCTCTAAGATCAAGAATGGGCAAATGGGACATCATTAAACTGCAAAGCTTCTGTAAGGCAAAGGACAGTATAGTTAGGACAAAATGACAACCAACACATTGAGAAAAGATCTTTACCATTCCTATATCTGATAGAGAGATAAATCAAAAATATACAAAAATGCAAGAAATTAGACTCCAGATAGCCAAATAACCCTATTAAAATGGGGTACAGAGGTAAAGAAAGAATTCTCAGCAGAGGAATATTGAATGGCTGAGAAGTACGTAAAGAAATGCTCAACATCCTTAGTCAGCATCATAATGCAAATCAAAACAACCATGAGATTTCACCTCATACCAGTTAGAATAATTAAGACCAAAAACTCAGGTGACAACAAATGCTGATGAGGATGTGAAGAAAGAGGAACACTCCTCCATTATTCAGGGGGTTGCAAACTGGTACAACCTCTGTGGAAATCAGTCTGGAGTTTCCTCAGAAAATTGGAAATTGCCCTACCAGAGGACCCTGCTATACCACTCCTGGGCATATACCCAAAAGATGCTCCAACATGCAACAAAGAGACATGCTCCACTATGTTCATAGCAGCCTTATTTATAATATCCAGAAGCTGGAAAGAACCAAGAAGCCCTTCAACAGAGGAATGGATACAAAAGTTGTGGTACATCTACACAATGGTGTACTACTCAGCTATCAAAAACAATGACTTCATGAAATTTATAGGCAAATGGATGAAACTAGAAAATATCTTGAGTGAGGTATCCCAATCACAGAAAAACACACATGGTATGCACTCATTGATAAGTGGATATTAGCCTAAATGCTCAAATTACCCAAGATACAATACATGGACCACATGAAACTCAAGAAAGATGACCAAAATGTGGATTCTTCACTCCTTCATTAAAAGGGGAACAAAAATGTCCATAGGAAGGGATACAGAGGCAAAGTCTTGAGCACAGCCTAAAGGAACACCCATTCAGAGCGTGCCCCACATGTGGCCCATATATATATATATATATATATATATATATATATATATATATATATATATATATCTCCACCAAAACTAGATAAGATGGATGAAGCTAAAAAGTGCATGCTGACAGGAACCGGATAAAGATCTCTCCTGAGAGACACAGCCAGAACATACATAGGCGAATGTTAGCAGCAAACCACTGAATTGAGAAGTGGACCCCCACTGGAGGAATTAGAGAAAGGACTGAAAGAGCTGAAGGGGCTTACAACCCCATAAGAACAACAATGCCAACCAACCAGAGTTTCCAGGGACTAAACCACTACCCAAAGACTAAACATGGAATGACTCTGGGCTCCAACTGCATAAATAGCAGTGAATAGCCTTGTTGGGGCACCAGTGGATGGGGAAGACCTTGGTCCTTCCAAGGTTGGACCCCCAGTGTAGGTGATTGTTGGAGGGGTTGGTAAGGTGGATGGGGAGGGGAACTCCCTTGTAGAGGGGGAGGGGTTAGAGGGCTTATGGACAGAAAACCGGGCAATGGAATAACATTTGAAATGTAAACAAAAAATACCCAGTTTAATAAAAATGGGAAAAAACAAATAAAAAGTGTAAGGTATTTAGATAATCTAGCAAATGAAAATAATACATTCTATTCTTAGGACCATAACCTCACTAGCCCTTTATAGCAAGCTATGTTTCTAGTAACATGCATGATTCTTGGAAAAACTGAATAATCATCTGACCAACAATGAAATTCTAACCACATCTACCACACTGAACAAAGAGTAGATCCAAGAAAATTAAAGACCTCAATTTAAAACATGAAAAACCAAAGCTGCTAGAAGAAAATATGTGTTATTCCCTATCAGATATAAGTATAAGAAAGTTCTTTCTTAATAGGATTCTCTCAAAAACTAGGGCCAATATCAGAAACCTTGCACCTCATAAACTAAAAACATTCTCTACAGCCTAAGAAACTATTACATGTATAGCAAAGAAAGACACAGAATGTGAGGAAATTTTTGCCAGGTACACATTTAGGAGAGGTTTAGTATGCAGAATATAAAATGACAACAAAAAGAAAAACAACAACAACATAATAAAATAAATAATTAAAAATGACTGAATTGGAAAATAAGCTAGAAACCTAAATCTATAAGAGGATAAATTTTCTTAACCATGATATACTATGTGTATTTATTATAGTATATCCCCAATCTCTTCCTACTTAGAAATTTTATATACATATTTCTTCTCTAGCTTTCATGGATACATTAATTTTACACATTTGTTTATTATGGATTATAAAAATGGCTGGGTACTGCTTTCAATCAAATAAAGAATAAATATAGATATAGATAAGAAATATAAAAGTAATTAGTTGAAATTTTCTTAGTTTCTTCATCCCTCTGTAAAGTCTATCTGAAAGGACATATGTTGGTCTATATCTTCTAAGACATTTGTAAATGCATAATCCACCATTTTTGCCTATATCTATGAATACAATCAAATATGGTAATATTTATAAATATAATATTTAAATGCATACATATAAGTAAAAAAGAATATTCCAAGTATTTTCCAAAATATCTTGTGAAATTTGTCCTCCTATGAACACTTTCTTTTTATTTTATAATTCTTTCTAATTTTTAATAAGCCCCCATCCCATCACCCTCCCCTTCTTCTGTAAGGGTGTTCTCCTCCCCAACCAACCCCTTGCTGCACCTCCAACATTCTCCTACACTGGGGTTCCAACCTTGGCAGCACCAAGTACTTTTCCTTCCATTGGTACCCAACAATCCCATCCTCTGCTACATATGCAATTGGAGGCATAGGTAAGTCCATGTATAGTCTTCTGGTAGTGGTTTTGTACCTGGGAGTTCTGGTTGGTTGGCATTGTTGTTCTTATGGGGTTGCAAGCCCCATCAGCTCTTTCAATCTCTTCTCTAATTCCTCCAATGAAGTCTAATTCTCAGTTCAATGGTTTGCTGCTAGCATTAGCCTCTGTATTTGACATGCTCTGGCTGTGTCTCCCAGGAAACATCTCTATCTGGTTCCTGCCAGCATGCACTTTTTAGCTTCATCAATCTTGCCTAGTTTTGGTGGCTGTATATGTGTGTGTATATCTACATGGGGCACATGTGGGACAGGCTCTGAATGGCCATTTCTTTTAGCTGTGCTCAAAATTTGCCTCCATATCCCCTCCTATGAATATTTTGTTCTCCCTTTTAAGAAGGATTGAAGCATCCACAGATGGTCATCCTTCTTTTTGAGCGCCATGTGGTCTGTGCATTGTTTTTTGGGAAATTTGAGTTTTTGGACTTACCAGTGAGTGCATATCATGTGTGTTTTTCTGTGATTGGGTTACCTCACAGAGGATGACATGCTCTAGTTCAATCCATTTGCCTATGAATTCCATGAAGTCATTGTTTTTGATAATGGAGTAGTACTTCATTGTGTGGATGTACTACATTTTTGTATCCATTCCTCTGTTGAAGGGCATCTTGGTTCTTTCCAGCTTTTGACTATTATAAATAAGGCTGCTATGAACATAATAGACCATGTGTCTTTCTTGTATGTTGGAGCATCTTCTGAGTATATGCCCAGGAGAGTTATAGCTTGATCTTCAGGAAGTGCAATGTCCAATATTCTGAGGAAGCTCCAGACAGATTTCCAGAGTGGTTGTACCAGTTTGCAATCACACCAACAATGGAGGAGTGTTCCTCTTTCTCCACATCCTTGCCAGCATCTGCTATTGCCTTGTTTTGATTTTAGCCATTCTGACTGATGTGAGATGAAATCTCAGGGTTGTTTTTATTTGAATTTCCCTAATGACTAAGGATGTTAAACATTTCTTTAGGTGCTTCTCAGCCATTCGGCATTCCTCAGCTTAGAATTCTTTGTTTAGCTCTGTCCCCATTTTTAATTAAGGGTTATTTGGCTCTCTGGAGTCTACATTCATGAGTTCTCTGTGTATTTTGGATAATAGCCCTCTATCAGATGTAGGATTGTTAAAGATCTTTTCCCAATCTGTTGGTTGCTGTTTTGTCCTAATGACAGTGTCCTTTGCCTTACAGAAGCTTTGCAGTTTTATGAGGTCCCATTACTACATTTTAAAACTTAGTCTTATACACATAAATATGTATAGTTACCAATTTCATCAAAGAAACCTCTTTTTACAGCAGATATAGCCTATCTCAAAAATCACAACAGAACACAAGGTAGTCATCAATAGGTAAGGGAGAGTATAACAGTAATAGATGCTTCCATAACATCTCCTGCATATTGGCTCAGGAAAAATCAAAGAAACAGGAAAAGAATTTGTGAGTACCAAGACTACTAGGAAGTCTGCAGTGTAACAGTATCTTATAGAAATAGCTGTGTAAATGCAACTTAAACAAAAGCAATTGTCAACTCAACATGAAAGGGGTATATTTTTGGGCCTCATCCAGAGACTAAATTCTATAGATATTAATGACTGGAACAAGGTTTAGCTTGTCCTATGGTTGAACGACCTGTCCCTTTCCTTATTGGTGCTCCAATGCAGAGTTGTTAGCCCTCAAGCCATACACAGAAAAAAATACACAAAAATGATTATATATAATCATATATATTATGTTTATATATGGAGAGAGATTTATAATGATAGAATTATAATGATATATAATTATAGAAATTTTAAATGCATATGTGTTTGTGATATGTATATATTCATATGTAAAAATAATACTCAAAGAATAAAACATTATTTCCTTGATAGTCATGGGGGATGATTCTCCAGTGAGTCCCCAGAGAGAGTATCTCAAATGGCCAAGGCAAAGAAACAAATAAGGTAATGTAACAGAAGTATTTTTCAATTAAAATTTCTTTAAATAAAGAATGAGGACACTGAGGAAAAAGTCTTCCTCTCAGGATTGATAATTTATAAAAATATAATTGCTTGGCATATTATAATAGTAGGAACACATAAAGAAAACCCTTTCCCCTTTATAGTAAAGTCATTTATGTGTTGTATTTTATTTAAAAATATTTTCTGTAACATGTGTATTCATGACAGGGTTGAAATACTTCACTGTTAGTGTTTGACCTTGACCATACAAATAAAATCCAAGATATGCTGTCTCTACTTGTACACAGGGAAAGAGCTGATCATATTTTAGTTATTCAAAGGAAGTAATGCCATTTAATAACCCTTCTTTTTATAGAAAACTACTGTATATAGATT
This sequence comes from Rattus rattus, assembly GCF_011064425.1. Lineage (NCBI taxonomy): Eukaryota > Metazoa > Chordata > Mammalia > Rodentia > Muridae > Rattus > Rattus rattus. Next base: position 110,663,859 of record NC_046156.1, read on the forward strand.
TCTTTGACATCTTACTATAAGCTCTGGTTGCTTTTGTAGTGAAAACCCAGTAATTCATCTGAAAGGTCATTCAAGACTAGGCACAATAATTTCAGCTGATCAAATCAATTATTTATACAATGAACTACAGTATGGTTCCCTCTAGAAATTACCTTATTATAGCCACTCACTCCCACTGAACTCTAAGAAAGTGACATTTTGAAATACAAAGCTCATTCTCTTCACTGAGTTTAATACGTATCGGCATCTCTCTGTGGCTCTTTTCTCTATTGAGTAGCTGTCACTCAGCAAGAGAGGGCCTAGTCCCTCAGCATACTGCACAGTGGGTTTTCCTGACAGGATGGAAAATTTTCCAGTTGGCAAAAGTAAAGCTTGAGGGAGGTAAAGCTTTGGACTCAGCATGAAAGGTAATAGAGCTATTAGCCAAATACCAAATTCAGAAATGCTAGAGCTTCACGGTGAAGCAGCAAAGATGGGGGTTTAATGCCCCATAGGATGCAAATTTAGGAAAGCGTTTAGAAGATTTACGCATGTAAATAAGGTGAAATATCTCTGAAATCAATTTTGGGTGAGGAAATGAATGCATATTTAAATTAACAATTATATACATAGCACATGAGGAAACATTCTTTACACAATGTTTAAGGTATTAGCACACAGAGAAGTGTATTTGCCTACAACTCACCTGCTACTTTGCATTTTAACTAGAATAAAATCAAAATATATTTTACTTCTTTTATTAGCCAGTACAGTAATGTATTATAAAAGAACTAACATACTTAACAATGGCTTCCTTATTATCAATAATGCTCTTGATATCATTTCCAATGTGTTCATGTAACTTTAAACACCATCGTGAAATTGGAAATTGTTCAAAGGGCTTCATTTCCAAAATAGCTTAGTGAAGAAATATGTTTAAGGAAATACTGAAGCCCCTAATAATATAAACTAAATGTATCTTTGGCACATAAACAAGTTTGTATTTTTAATATCATTTATTAAAAAAAAAACAGAAGAATACATTAGTTACAGAATAGTGCTACGAAGAGTCACTTAAGGAGTTAGCAATCTTTGACAATGAAGACTTATTTTACCATTGTTTTTGCTAGGAATACGGACAAAGATTCCATGACTCCTTCATTTAGATGTCTCTCATGAAAATATATTTTATATGGTAGATAAAAATTTTTGAATTTTGCCAGATTAAAATGGGTTCACTACCTGAAGATTAGTTCCTTCACTTATAAAGATGCCAGATTTCCTCTGCATTCTAATATTGGACTGATATGCGTTAACTTTTGAAAAAGTCTGTATGTTTAAAATGAATACCCTAGTCTGTTCTACATATGAAGTGGGGTTACTTGTAGCCACCTAGATGTCTTCTACAGAGATTCAGAAATTTTTAACTGAATTTCCATGAAATTTTGGAATTAGGCAACAAAAATATTGAATAAAAGCAAGTGGGAAAGTCACATCTTTTATCAAACAGCTAGCTAGTAACAGTGTTAGTAAAATCATAGCTAATGGAAGAGAATATACAACCACTATTTACTAAACCAACATAATCCCTAACAAGAATCCCAACATTTCTCCTTTCAACCATATATAAGATTAGGCTTCACTCCTCATCTAGGAAATTTCTCTTTGCAACAGATGAAGACTACTACAGAAACCCACAACTAATCAAAATGCAGAGTTGAGAAGCTCAGTCCCAGTGGATACATCACGAAAGCACACCCACACTGAAGATTCAGCGGACATTGAGGAAGAAAGTGCATAAAAATTGCAAGAACCGGTGGATCAGGAACTTTGCTGTAAGTTTGTGTGTCCTAATAACATCAGAAGGTATACCTAAAAAGTTTCACCCACTTGGCCACCTAAACATAAGCTGAACAAGGAAGATACTTATGATCACACCAAACTAGATGGGGAAAATCCCCTGAGGTTTCAACCCTACGCACACACACACACACACACACACACACACACAGGCACAGACACACACACACACACACACACACACACACACACACACACACATACACATTCACTATAGGTAACTGATGAATGCTGGAAATAGCAAAGGTGGTTTTCTTCAGGCAAGAATGAATTAATTGGTTGTCTAATGCCAATTAGCCTAGAATAATTGCATATAAGTAACATTATATAGCAAACACATCTACGTATAATAATACTTAGTGGAAAAAAAGACTATGAATTTGGAGGAAAACATAAAAGTTACCTGGGCAGAATTGGAGGTGGAAAGAAAAGAAATAAATAGTGTAAGTAAATTTTAATATTAAAAATAAATTTAAAAGGCTATTAAGAAGCATAATAATATAAATAACATATAATAAGAATTACATTTCAAAGCAATTTTATATTTTCCTTACATTTTATAAAATTTAATGTACTCTAAATTTATGAACATAAAAATTTTGAGTTGAATTTGTAAATATTTAAGATTGGTTTTTCATATTATGACCACAATTCAAGACAGAAAATCCTTCAGCTAGCACATGGATGCTATGATGAAAGGTATTCCTCAAAGTACAATTGTCTGGAATTTGGACATGTGGTCCCTGGAGCTTAGTTGACTGCATGTGTCTAGCCTGCACAATTTATAAGTAACAAAATGTTGTGACTGAAACATTTTGAAGAAAATAGATGTCATCCAAAGTTCTACATCAAACACAGAATTGAAGCAAAATTGGAAATGTGTATCTGCTCATATTTATTTGCATATAAAATATCATGTATTAGCTAGATAATATATGCAAATAAGATAATAAATATCAGAAGCAAAAAATAGTATGTTTGTAGATGTAAAATATTTAAATACCTATAAACTGTGACATTTTTGTTCAATGAAAATTATTTTCACTGAAGGTTTCAGTATGGTTTTTAAGCAGATGAGTTTCTTATATACTGTACACATATTTTCTATTTAGCAGCAGCTACTATTTATGTATATTATTTTTCTAGCTAGATAATAGTTTCATAGCTACTTATCAATACCATTAAACGGAAGATTTTTTTTTTATCTTTATTAACTTGAGTATTTCTTATTTACATTTCGATTGTTATTCCCTTCCCGTATCCGAGCCAACATCCCCTAACCCTCCACCTCCCTTCTATATGGGTGTTCCCTCCCCATCCTCCCCCATTACCACCCTCCCTCCAACAATCACGTTCACTAGGGGTTCAGTCTTGGCAGGAACAAGGGCTTCCCCTTCCACTGGTGCTCTTACTAGGCTATTCATTGCTACCTATGAGGTTGGAGCCCAGGGTCAGTCAATGTATAGTCTTTGGGTAGTGGCTTAGTCCCTGGAAGCTCTGGTTGGTTGGCATTGTTGTTCATATGGGGTCTCGAGCCCCTTCAAGCTCTTTCAATCCTTTCTCTGATTCCTTCAACAGGGGTGCCGTTCTCAGTTCAGTGGTTTGCTGCTGGCATTCGCCTATGTATTTGCTGTATTCTGGCTGTGTCTCTCAGGAGAGATCTATATCCGGTTCCTGTAGGCCTGCACTTCTTTGCTTCATCCATCTTATCTAGTTTGGTGGCTGTATATGCATGGGCCACATGTGGGGCAGGCTCTGAATGGGTGTTCTTTCTGCCTCAAACAGGAAGATTTTTTTCAGACATTTAGTTGCTACCATCCGTAACTTGTCTCTTGTCTCTATCTTTGCTAAAGTCTCTCAACAAAGAAATCAAAGCAATTATATTAAGTAAATTCATGTCAATAAAATGTATTTGTCTTCTCATTAGAAAATTATAATAAATCATTGTTTATATGCTTTCAATGGACCTCCAACCTAAAACAACTAAAATAAAAGTCATTGACATTATTATAGGAATCTACTATATCCACGCTGTTGTTATTACATATATCTACACACAGTGAACTGGAGGTAACTTTCTGGGACTCAACCAGATGCTTCATCTTCTCACAGGACAGTGATCATCTTATCAGGTTTTCTTTAGATATTAATATGGTTACCGAAGTGATGTCACCAAGAATTTGGTTATTCTCTGCTTCTTAGCTGACCCTTCCTGTCTGCTCTGGATAAAACTAAATTACCTTGATTTCAGCTTGTTTCTTTATAAGTGAGCATTTATTTAGTAATAATACTAATTAATAATGACAATAATGATAGTGAAATAAGTATACTAATAAAATAATAAAAATAAAGATAAATAAATTATACAAATAGTAATTATTCTTATCATTATGATTTGCCTTATCCCTGCTGTAAAATTAAAATAAAAGGATTCTTTACCCTGCACTAGGTGCCATCACCATAGTGCCCCATGGCATCCGTTTGATATTTTCATCTCAGTCAGCAAAGCATCTCACCCGCTTAGTTCCAACCCATGTCACACTGCTGAAGGCCTCTCTCTGAGCCTGGCAACAATCTTTCTACCCATCTAGTTCCCAAGGCAGGTTACCATCCTGCCAGACATACACATCCCAATTCTGTGGCAGCCCAGTGTGTCCACCACATACTCTATTGAACTCAATTAAATTGCCACATGAAAGAACACACAACAAAATAACCTCTGATCCAATTGATAAGATGTAATTGCCCACGTAGACATACAAATCCCTGTACACATCCATCTCTTAAGAATATTCATAAAAACCCGTAAATGTGCAGAGAAGAATCTTAACATCCTCCTCCATATTCTCTCAGGTGCTCTTTCTTGCTCTGGTCTCCTCCTCTCTAAAACTTTTCTTCCACCCATCCTTCCTTCTTGTCCAATGATAGGCCTCATTCTTTCTTGTACCTGCCTTCATCTGCATAACGACTTCAATCTACTCCCTTGATACTAAAAGTAAATAATAGAGTGGTAGATATTTTCTTTTTCTCTAGGCATCAATATGTATCATGTACAAAAAGAGTATGCTGTCACAAACAGGCTTTCCTAAGAATTTTTAAATCAACATAGTGTTTAGACCTTACTTGGCTATGTATTTGCTTTTCATAGTGTCTCTAAAATATTTTTCTTACAACATTGATGTATGCTATTAGCTAATAATTGTCCAATAAGTGTTTTGTTTAATTTTATATTTTATTCACTTTACAGCCCAATAACAGATCTCTCTTTCTACTCTCTTCTATGCCCTGCCCTTACAAATTCCTCTATCTATTGGCCCCTCCCCCTCTCCTGAGAGAACAGGAAACCCCCCTGGGTAATACACCACACTGGAACATCAATTCCCAGCAGGTCTAGGCATGTCTTCTCCCACTGAGGCCCAACCACCAGACGAAGAATGAGAGAAGGGGATCCAATGGCAGAGAACAGAGAGCAGAAACAGACCTTATTCCACTTGTTAGGGGAGTCACAAGAACATCAAGTTGCACATTCGATACAAACATGAAGGGGGACTAGGTCTAGCTACTATGCTCTCTCTTGGTGGCCTAGGCTCTGTGAGCACCCCTGGTCCCAGATTAGTTGATTCTTTGGGTCTTTTATGGCTTTTTTGACCCCTCTTACTTACTGCTCTCTCCTACTCTTCCATAAGACTCCCTGGGAGTTCCACTTGATTTCTGGATGTGGGTCTTTGCATCTGCCTCAATCGGCCGCTGGATAAAGCTTCTCAGGAGACAGTTTCTAGGTTTATGCCTGTAAGCAGAGCAGAGTTATCATTAATAGTGTCAGGAGAGGAGTTGGCTATCTCAAAGAAAATGATTCTCAAGTTGGGTCAGTCATTGATTCACTGTTACTTCAGTCTGCACTCCATCTTTTCCCCTGTATATCTAGTAGGCAAGACAAATTTGGGTTTGAAGGTTTTATGGGTGGATTTATGTTCATCTACCTCCTCTGAAAGCCCTGCCAGGCTATAGGAGGAAGACACTTCAGTCTCTATATCTCCCTTTGGTAGGACGCTAAACTAGGGTCACTCCCAGAGCTTCCCTGCATCCCTCCCATCCAAGGCCTCCAGCTAGTCTCCAGAGATACCCACACTCCACCAATTTCAATCCCCACTCCCAGTCTTCTCTCACCCCCTCCTACTCATCGCTGATTGCTATCCCACTCCTTTTATCACCTCCTCTCCTATCCAGTTCCCCCTCAACATCCACCTTCAACTACTATTTAGTTTCCCCCTCTGAATGAGATTTGTGCATCCTCCCTTTAGGATTTCCTTATTACCCAGTTTATTTTTGTCTGTGGATTATAGTGTGGTTATTCTGCACTATGAGTTATATCCACTTATAACTGAGTATATATACCATCTGTGGCTTTCTGGATCCTGGTTACCTCACTCAAGATGATAATTTCAAGTTCCATCTATTTGCCTGTAAAATCATGATGTCTTTGTTTTTAATAGCTGAATACTATTCCATTGTGAAGATGTAGCAAATATCCTTTATCCATTCTTCAGTTAAGGTACACCTAGGTTGCTTCCTGAGCAGATGTGTTTGTGGGTTGGAGCATCTTTCGGGTGTACGTTCAGGAGCAGTACAACTTTATCTTCAGGCAGGACTATTTCCAGCTTTCTGAGAACACGCTAAATTGATTTCCCAAGTGGTTGTACAAGTTTTCCCTCCCACCAGCAAGTGAGGAGTGTTTCTAATGCTCTACATTCTCAACAGCATTTGCTATCACTCAAGGATTTGTTTTATTTTTTTAATGCGTTAGTCATTTTGACTATGTATGATGCAATCTAAGAGTTGTTTTGATTTGCATTTATATGATGACTAAGGACTTTGAATAGTTCTTAAGTGCTTCTCAGCCACTCAATATTCCTCTGATGAGATTTTCTGTTTAGTCCTCTACCCCATTTTTTCTATTTTATTAATCATTCCATTCCTTTACATCTCAAATGATATCCCACATCCTAGTTACTCCTCTAAAAATCCCAATCCCACATCTGCCCTCTCCTCTCTCCCCTTTGCCACTATGCCCCCACCAATCCACCTTCTCCTGCCTCACTGCTCCAGCATCTCTCTACAGTCCACAGGACCAAGTGTCTCTTCTCACATTGATGTCAGACAAAGATATCCACTGCTACATATGTATGAGAAGCCATGGATCCCTCTTTGTACACCACTTGATTGGAGGTCTAGCCCCTGCTCTACCCTATTTTTTAACGGGGTTATTCAGATTGATGGTGTCTAATTTCTTAAGTTCTTTATAAATGTTGGGTACTAACCCTCTGTCAGATGTAGGGTTTGAGAAGATCCTTTCTCCGTCTGTAATCTGCCCTCTTGTCCTATTGGCAGTGTTCTTTGCCTTACAGAAGTTTTTTAGTTTAATGAGGTCCCATTTATCAATTGTTCTTATTGCCTGAATCATTATTTTTCTATCCAGAAAGTTGTCTCCTATGTCCATGAGTTCAAGGCTATATCCTAGTTTCAATTCTATTAAATTTAGTTTATCAGGTTTTGTGTACAGGTCTTTAATTCAAATGGATTTGAGTTTTGTCCAGGATGACTGATGTGGAACTATTAGTATTCTTCGACATTGTGAGATCAAGTTAGACCAGCAACATTTGTTGCAGATTTTTTTTCCATTTTAGCTATCCAAAGTTCCTACAGGGTCTCCAGGGCTTCTAGCCTTAACTCAACCTTACCAGGTTTCTTCTCATGGTCCACAGCCCCACACATACATCTACACCAGCAGGAAAATCTGGGATCATAGCCTCTGTGGTACTAAATCCTCCACTGGAAATATTTTTTGTTACAGGAGATAGCCATTTTAGGCTCCATATTCCTCATTTGTAGGACCCTCAGCTAGGGTCACTCTCACAGACACTTAGGGACCTGTATTTTCTCAGGCTCTTAGTTCATCCAAAAGATTAGCCTCCAACTCCAACACACAGTGATTCCAGTCTCTCTCTCTCTCTCTCTCTCTCTCTTCTGACTGTCTACTCCCTCCCCTCTTCCTAGTTCCTCCCTCCCCACCTCCCTCCTCCATCCCTGATGTTTATTCTATTTCCCCTTCTTTTTGATAGTCACTTTTCCCACCTTGAGCACTTCTTATTTGTTAGTTTCTTTTGGGTCTCATGTTTGTACTATGGTTATCCTATATTTTTCGACAAATATCCAACTATATACAAGTACAGTCCACATTAGCAATTTTATTATGGGACATTCTCATTTGCCTATTTTCTTAATATCTTGCTGTTATTGAATTAAGAATTAAACATCATCAAAGATAGTTATATAAGACTTAATCATGATGGTGTATTTTAGGAAATATACTAGATTATACCGTGCCTGTATGAGAACCATGAGCTGTAATTAACATAGAGTAGTAGGCACGTGATCACTAAACTGCAGAATGTGTCTTAGGGTATCACACTCCTACATGTTATTTATCATTTATTAAAGAGTTAGGCACTACATTAATGTATAAATAATTTAACAACAGACCCACATTATGTGTAAAATACACTCTCCAGCATCTAGTGTAAGGCATCTATTTTGGAGATCTTAATTCACAGCTCTAATGGACTATTATAAAAGATGTTGATCTTCCAAATACATAGTATTAATACAATTTATACACACAGGCTATTGAATGTAGATAGAATATATATGATGCAAGCATAAACAGGTAGAAATAAGAAGAGAATTTTAAGTATGTTTCTTCAGCATATATTTGTAGATATAAAAACTTAAAATATAAAGAATCTAATAAATGAGAAAAACAAACTTAATGTAGCAAATAAAATTTTATAGATAAATTTTAGTATCATAATATGTGAATATTATCAAAATATATTTATGAAACATTCAGAAATTAATAAAAATAATATATTAAATAAATATAGTAACATGTAGCTTTTATTTGTAGCATAAATAAACATAAAATATCCTTTTTAAGTAATGCTCATCAACACAAGTAGTGCTGACTTTGTCTTTTGATATTAAGTTTATGAAGGATGCTAATCCTGTGTACAATTCTCATTTTTTAGAAAGTACATATGGATGGCTGTAAAGCAAATGAATATTAATGTATTTGATAATCAAATGTTATATCAAAGACAATTTTGAGAATGTTGTAAAAATGTTATTGATTTTATAGTACCCTCTCACACATAAAACTGATCCAAGGTCATGAAGATCGTTCAGAAGAATTATTTCTAAAGTAAAATCTGAAGATTTTTTAGCAGGTGTTAGAAATGAAAATACTACTGAATGAATGACTCATGTTCATGGATACCTGGTTGCTCACTTTCTTCTTTCATTGTTTTACAAAGGCTGTTTCTTGAATTGTAACAGAAATCCTTTCATGAGTACTTTATGGACCTAAGAATGCTTGAGCCCATGTGACGATATAATTTTTAAAATTTTCAATATGAAATGTTCAAATATATTCATGTTTTTTATTTCATAGTGTTGTGACTAGAAAAATAGCAATTACTAGGATAGTTTTAATTGTAAATTTCAAACATAATGCATGTTCTTATGGATTCTATTATACCTAAATACCTGAAGATATTTCACTATTTCAAAGTAAATAGCAATGTTCAAGAGCTTATTTAGGCAGCATTTAGTAAACTCTAAATTATTATATCTAAAGAATTTAGCCTTCTGGTCTTAACAAGTGCCCTGAGCAGACCTTGTGGGCTGCCTCTCTACCTAGTCCCACAAGACCTAGAGAAAGCTAGACTCCAGGCGCTCTAACACATCCAGGAACAGAGGTGCTTTGTTCTCAGGGTCACAGGATCAGAGGATCACAGGATCACTGAGGAAGCTCAATTCTCAGGAGATCGGAAAAAATCAGGAGCAATTCTGACACACTCAGCATCACAGTTGAGACCACAACATCTTTCCCAACACCCAGCATAACTGGGATTCCCCACAGGAACCAGGGAAACCCAAATCATGCCAGCCAAGGGCATGGGTTCCTTCCAGCTTGCAACTGTACCTTTCCACTCACTCCTGCAAAACCCAGAGAAACCTGGACTGCCAGAAACTCTGACACAACAGGATCTCACGAGGTTAGTCGCACTAGGATTTCAGGGTCCCAGAGGCAGCTGACCGCCCAAGATATAACCAGGATCTCAGGATCACAGGATTCCAGAATTGCAGGATCACAGTGATAGCTGGACTCTGAGGAGTTCTGATACAACCAGGATCATAAGAGGGACAGGCTCCAGTCAGAGACAGCAAGAGGTATCACTAGAAATAACCAGATGGTGAGAAGCAAGCACAAGAACATGAGCAAAGGAAAACATGGCTACTTGGCATCATCAGATTGTTTTAGAGACAAGAGCTTGCTATTGATTCTCATTCCTAATTCAACTTACTGGACCCAGCCCTAAGTACTTAATCACTTCAGGTGTATTCATCTCCAGTGAGTAAGAATTATTTTCAAATGAAGTCTTTAAGTTGAAAAAGATCTGTTGGCACAAAACCATGACACTATTTCTGATGTCATGCTGTGCTTGCAGACAGGAGCCTAGCATGACTGTCTTCTGAAAGGCTCTACCAGTAGCCGACTGAAACAGATGCAGATACTTATAGCCAACCATTGAACTGAAGCCAGGGACCCCTATAGAAGAGTTAGGGGAAGGACTGAAGGAACTGAAGAAGACGGCAACCCCTCAGGAAGATCAATAGTATCAACTAGCCTGGACCCTAGAAGTTCCCAAAGATGGAGCCACCAACTAAAGATGCCCAGATATATGTAGCATATGAAGAGGATGCCTTGGCTGACCTCAGTGGTAGAGGATGCAAGTAATCCAGTAGAAACTTGATGCTTCCGGGAAGGGGGATCTGGGTGTGTGTGAGGTGGGATGGGGAGCACCTTCTCAGAGGCAAAGGGGAGAGGGATATGGTGAAGAACTTTTGGAGGGCAACCTTTGGAATGTAAATAAATAAAACAATGTTTAAAAATAAAATAAATGAATCAATACAATAAAATTAATTTATACTTGTTATAATGAAACTTACATATTTTATTCTTTATAATAAACAACAAAGAAGAATTAAATTTTTTAGGTGAATAGTATTTTTTTTTACCTAAAATCATTGTAAATTTCCCTAGGTTTCTTATTTTAAATTTTGATGGTAAATAGACTCTGACAATATCAATTAATAATATATTATTAACCCATTGAGTGTGCTGGCATCAAACTATAGCTATTTTCTGTCTCCACCTTTACAATATTTCTTTGATTAAAACCTGATTTGTATGAGCAAGTACCTATTTTAAGAGCTATAGGTAGCCAATGACCACTGAAAGTATAAAATGAGTCTCCTTCAGGATCAGTCTCCTGCATAGGTTGACTAATCCCAAGTCTTAGCTCTTGACATGTGTACATATCAAGCAATGTTACATGAATGCAGTAGATATTATATCTAACAACAATCATTAAAGAAGAGTTCAGATTTTGGAAGGCTGTAGAAATTTGATACCCCAGGGAAGCAGGATGCTAGTGGGGGTAAGGTGTGGATGGGTGGGAGAACACTTTCTCAGTAGCAAAGGGGAGGGGGTGAAGAACTCAAGGAGGGGAGACCAGAAAGGGGGCAATATTTGGAATGTAAATTAATAACATAATTAATAAAAAGAAATAATTTGGAAGGGCAAGGGCATTCGGAGGGGAGGAAATGGAGAAGCTATTTAGATGCAATATACATTTTGAAGTTCTAAAAAAACTAAAATATCAAATAATATTTTTGAAAAAATACAATTATCTAAATTGATTGAATTGAACAATTAAGACACTCAGCAAAATCAGATAAATTTACTAAATAGGGATCTTTTTGCCCAAGCTTCTATTTGAAGAAATAACTACTCAAATAGTAATTTATTTAATATTTTTCTATAATATTTAAAGATCTTACCTTCCACCTCTGCTAAAATCAACATCAAAGCAGAGGACAAGAGAGATGGTGATGTAGTTTGGATGAAAATCACTCCCATAGACTCAGGGAATGGCACCATTGGGAGGTGCTACCCTCTTGGAGGAAGTGTGCCACTGGATGTGGGCTTTGGGGTTTAAGAAACCCAAAAAGTACAACCCAGTGGTACTTTTCCTTTCTTCTGACTGCAGGTCTCGATGTAGAACTCTCAACTACCCACCAGTGCAATGTCTACTGTGTCCCACCCTCTTTCCCAATCTGATGATAATGGTATAAATCTCTGAACTCTAAGCCCATGAAGTGTTTCCCTCTTATACATGCTGTCATGATCATCTTCTCCTTTCATATAGATGGCTTAGCCACTGAAGATTATGCATACAACCAAATCTTCAAGTATTAAGTAGAAAGTGGGTAGTCAGCTGTTATGTCATATATAAGAAATCTAGTAACTTCTAGAAGTTATGGGGTTGTTTAGATGGTTTATTTGTTCCTGATTTAACTTTGGTATCTGGCATCTGTCAAGAAAATTGTCCATTGCCTCCAGATTTTTCAGTTTTGTCGAATATAGGCTTTTGTAATAGAATCTGATGACTTTTTAAATTTCCTCAGTTTCTGTTGTGATATATGCCTTTTCATTTGTTAATTTTCTTAATTTGGATACTGTCTCTGTGGCCTCTGATTAGAATGGCTAGTATATATCTATCTTGTTGATTTTCTCAAAGAATCAGTTCCTGGTCTTGTTGATTCCTTGTATAGTCCTTTTTCTTTCTACGCCTCTTGTGTGTATTCGCTTCTTTTTGTTCTATAGCTTAGTGTGTGCAGTCAAGCTGCTGATGAATGCTCTCTCCTGTTTCTTTTTGCAGGCACTCAGAGCTATGATTTTTCCTTTTAGCACTGCTTTCATTGTGTCCCATAAGTTTGGGTATGTTGTGCCTTCATTTTTATTAAATTCTAAAAAGTCTTTAATTTCTTTCTTTATTTCTTCCTTGACCAAGTTGTCATTGAGGAGAGCATTGTTCAACTTCCATGTGTATTTGTTACTATTGAGGACAAGCCTTAGTCCATGGTGATTGGATAGGATGCATGGGATTATTTCTATCTTCCTGTATCTGTTGAGGCCTGTCTTGTGACAGATAATACGGTAAATTTTGGAGAAGGTACCTTGAGGTGCTGAGAAGAAGGTGTATCCTTTTGCTGTAAAATGGAATGTTCTATAATTATCTGTTAAGTCCATTTGCTTTGTAACTTCTGTAAGTTTCTGTATGTCTCTGTTTAATTTCTGTTTCTTTGATCTGTCCATTGATGAGACTGGGATGTTGGAATCCCCTATTATTATTGTGTGATTACAATATGTGCTTTGAACTTTAGTAAGTTTTCTTTTATAAATGTAGATACACTTGTATTTCGATCATAGATATTTAGGATTGAGAGTTTATCTTGGTGGATTTTTCCTGTGATGAATAAAACACACATATATTTTGTTAATTCTTGATTGCAAGTCGATTTTATTCGATATTAAAATGGCTACTCCAGCTTGCTTCTTCAGATCATTTGCTTGGAAAGTTGTTTTCTAGCCTTTTATTCTGAGATAATGTCTGACTTTGTCTCTGAGGTGTGTTCCCTATATGCAGCAAAATGCTGGGTCCTCCTTATATATCTAGTCTGTTAGTCTATGTCTTTTTATTGGAGAATAATGTCCGTTGATGTTGAGAGATATTCAGGAATAGTGATTGTTGCTTCCTGTTATTTTCTTTGTTAGAGGTAGAATTATATTTGTGTATCTTTCTTCTTTTGGTTTCTTTGCAAGGAGATTACATTCTTGCTTTGCGTATGGCCTAGTTTCTCTCCTTGTGTTGGAGTATTCCATCTATTGTTGTTTGTAAAGCTGGATTTGTAGAAAGATATTGTATAAATTTGGTTTTGTCATGAAGTATCTTGGTTTCTCCATCTATGTTAATTGAGAGTTTCACTGGATAAAGTAGCCTGGGCTGGTACATTTCTTCCATATGACATCTTCCCAATAGATGATTATAATAATATTTTGTTGACTATAGATTTTTATGAGAAGTTATCAAAGTTGAATATGTTTAAAATCTGGTTATTGTTGTGATTATAACATTTTTGTGTCCAAATCAGGATTTCTTTAGTTACAAAGATGTGAGCTGCATCTTTTAAGAGAGTTCACAGAAATATTTGCCATTAATATTGTTCCAGCAGTATATTTTAATTTATTTTATTAGATATATTTCTTAACTTACATTTCAAATGGTATTCCCTTTCCAGTTTCCTGTCCATAAGCCCACATCTCCACCCCCTCCCCCATATAGGGGTTCCCCCATCTACATCCTTTACCACCCAACCCCCCCAATATTCCCCTGCACAGGGGTCCAACCTTGGCAGGAAAAAGGGCTTCCCTTTCCACTGGTGAATGCTACATATGCGGTTGGAGCCCTGGGTCAGTCCATGTATAGTCTTTCAGTACTGGTTTAGTCCCTGGAAGCTGTGGTTGGTTGACTTTGTTGTTCTTATGTGGATGCTAGCCCCTTTAGCTCTTTCAGTCCTTCCTCATATTCCCCTAAACGGAGTCCTGTTCTCAGGTCAGTGATTTGCTGCAAGCCTTGACCTCTTTATTGGACATGCTCTGGGTGTGTCTCTCAGGAGAGATCTATATCCGGTCCCAGTAGCATGCACGCTTTAGCTTCATCCATCTTATCTAGTTTGGGTGGCTGTATATATATGAGCCACATGAGGGGCAGGCTCTGAATGGCCATTCCTTCAGTCACTGCTGTAAACTTTCCTTCAATATCCCCACATATGGATAGGTTTTTCCCCTTTGAAGAAGGAAAAGGAGCATTTGCTTTTTGGTCATTCTTCTTCTTGGGCTTCCTCTGGTTTCTGGATTGCATCTTGGGAAATTCGAGTTTTGGGACCAATATCCACTTATCAATGAGTGCATACTAAGCGTGTTTTTCTGTGATTGGGTTACCTCACTCAGGATGATATTTTCTAGTTCATTCCATTTGCCTATGAATTTCATGAAGTCATTTTTTTTGATAGCTGAGTAGTATTCCATTGTATAGATGTACCACATTTTTTGAATCCATTCTTCTGTTGAAGGGCATCTGGGTTTTTTGCAGCTTCTAGTTATTATAAATAAGGTTGCTATGAACATACTGAAGCCTGTGTCTTTGTTATATGTTGGAGCATCTTATGGGTATATGCCCAGGGTATATATAGATGGGTCCTCAAGTAGAGGAATGCCCAATTGTCTGAGGAACCTCCAGACTGATTTCCAGAGTGATTGTACAAGTTTGCAGTCCAGCCAACAATTGAGTAAGGTTCCTCTTTCTCCACATCCTCACCAGCATCTACTGTCACCTGAATTTTGATCTTAGCCATTCTGACTGGTGCGCGGTGGAATCTCAGGGTTGTTTTCATTTGCATTTCCCTGATGACTAAGGATAATGAACATTTCTTTAAGGGCTTTTTGTCCATTTGATATTCCACAGCTGAGAATGTTTTGTTTAGCTCTGTACCCCATTTTAATGGGATTATTTGGTTTTCTGGAGTCTAACTTTTTGAGTTTTATGTATATTTTGAATAATAGATGTCTATCAGTTTTAGGATTGGTAAAGATCTTTTCCCAATCTGTTGGTTGCCATTTTGTCCTAATGACAGTATCTTTTGCCTTACAGAAGCTTTGCAGTTTTATCAGGTCCCATTTGTCTATTCTTGATCTTAGAGCATAAGCCATTGGTGTTTTGTTCAGGAAATTTTCTCCAGTACCCATGTGTTCTAGACTCTTCCCCACTCTTTCTTCTATTAATGTGAGTGTATCTGATTTGATCGGAGGTCCTTGATCCACTTCGGCTTAAGCTTTGTACAGGGTGATAGGAATGGATCAATTTGTATTTTTCTACTTGCTGACCTCCAGTTGAAACAGCACCATTTGTTGAAAATGCTATCTTTCTTCCATTGCATGGATTTAGCTCCTTTGTCAAATATCAAGTGACCATAGGTGTGTGTGTCTTCATTTCTGAGTGTTCAATTCTCTTTCAGTGATTAATCTGCCCATCTCTGTACCAATACCATACAGTTTTTATAACCATTGCTCTGTAATACTGCTTGAAGTCAGGGATGGTGATTCCCCCAGAAGTTCTTTTATTATTGACTATAGTTTTCACTCTCCTGGATTTTTTGTTATTCCAAACAAATTTGCAAATTGCTCTTTCTATCTCTATAAAGAATTGAGTGAGAATTTTGATGGGGATTGCATTGAATCTGTAGATTGCTTTTGGCAAAATGGCCATTTTTACTTTATTCATCCTGAAAATCCATGAGCATCAGAAATCTTTCCATTTTCTGAGCTCATCCTCAATTTCTTTCTTCAGAGACTTGAAGTTCTTGTCATACAGATTTTTAACCTGCCTGGTGAAAGTCACACCAATATATTTTATATTATTTGGGACTATTGTGAAGGGTGTCATTCCTCTAATTTTTTCTCAGCCTGTTTTTCCTTTGAGTAGAGGAAGGCTACTGATCTATGTGAGATAATTTTATACCCAGCCACTTTGCTGAAGTCGTTTATCAGGTTAAGTATTTCTCTGGTGGAACTTTTGGGGTCACTTAAGTACACTATCGTATCATCTGCAAGTAGTGATATTTTGATTTATTCCCTTCCAATTTCTATTCGTTTGAGCTCCTTTCATTGTCTGATTGCTCTGGCTAGGACTTCGAGTACTATACTGAATAAGTAGGGAGAGAGTGGGCGGCCTGGTCTAGTCTCTGGTTTTAGTGGGATTGCTTCAAGTTTTTCTCCATTTATTTTGATGTTAGCTACATTTGCTGTATATTACTTTTATTATGCTTAGATAAGTGCCTTGAATTCCTGATTTTTCCAGGGCTTTTATCATGAAGGAGTGTTGAATTTTGTCAAATGCTTTCTAAGCATCTTGTGAAATGATCATGTGGTACTTATTATTGAGTCTTTTTATTAAGTGGATTATGTTGGTTGATTTCCGTATATTAAACCATCCCTGCATCCCTGTGATGCAGTCTACTTGATCATCATGAATGACCGTTTTGATGTGTTCTTGGATTCTGTTTGCAACACTTTTATTGAGTATTTGTGTATAAGAGTAACTATGGTTTCATAGAAGGAATTTGGACGTTCTGTCTATTTCTATTTTGTGGAATAGTGTAGACATTATTGGTATGAGGTCTTCTATGAATGTCTAATATAATTCTGCACTAAACTGATCTGATTCTGGGCTCTTTTTGTTTGGGAGACTTTTAATAACTGCTTCCATTTCTTTAGGAGTTATGGGGATGTTTAGATGGTTTGTTTATTTGTTCCTGATTTAACTTTCATACATGGTATCTGTCTAGAAAATTGTCCATTTCCTCCAGATTTTCCAGTTTTGTTCAATATAGGCTTTTGTAGTAGGATCTGGTGAATTTTTTTAATGTCCTCAGATTCTGTTGTTATGTCTCCCTTTTCTTTTCTGATTATGTTAATTTGGATACACTCTCTGTGACCTCTGTTTAGTCTGGCTAATGGTTTATCTATCTTGTGGATTTTCTCAAAGAACCAGATCCTGGTTTTGTTGGTTCTTTATATAGTCGTTTTCATTTCTACTTGGTTGATTTTAGCCCTGTTTTGGATTATTTTCTGCCTTCTACTCCTTTGGGGTTTATTTATTTCTTTTTGTTCTAGAGCTTTTATGTGTGCTGTCAAGCTGCTGACATATGCTTTCTTCTGTTTCTTTTTGCAGGCACTCAGAGCTTTGAGTTTTCCTCTTAGCATGGCTTTCAATGTGTCCCATAAGTTTAGGTATGTTGTATCCTCATTTCCGTTAAATTCTAAGAAGTCTTTAATTTCTTTCTTTATTTCTTCCTTGACCAGGTTGTCATTGAGGAGAGCATTGTTGAACTTCCATGTATATTTGGGCTTTCTCTCATTATTCTTGTTATTGAAGACCAGTCTAAGTCTTTGGTTATCTGATAGGATGCATGGTATTATTTCTATCTTCCTGTATATGTTGAGGCCTGTCTTGTGATAGATTATATGGTCAGTTTTGGAGAAGGTACCATGAGGTGCTGGGAAGAAGGTATATCTTTTGTTTTTGGTTCGGATGTTCTATAAATTTCTATTAAATCCATTTGGACCATATATTCTGTTAGGGTCTCTATATCTGTTTAATTTCTGTTTCCATGATCTGCCCAATGATGAGAGTGGGGTGTTGAAATCTCCTACTATTACTGTGTGAAGTGCAATGTGTGCTTTGAGCTTTAGTAAGGTTTCTTTTATTAATGTAGGTGCCCTTGCATTTGAGCATAGATATTTAGGATGGAGAGTTCATTTTGGTGGATTTTTCCTTTGATGAATATGAAGTGTCCTTCCTTATCTTTTTTAATGACTTTTGGTTAAAATCAATTTTATTCAATGTTATAATGGTGACTCCAACTTGTTTCTTCAGGCCATTTGCTATGAAAGCTCTTTTACAGCCATTTACTCTGAGGTAGTTTCTTTCTTTGTCTCTGAGTTGTGTTTCCTGAGTGCAGCAAAATGCTAGGTTCTCTTTATGTATCCAGACCGTTAGTCTATATTTTTTATTGGGGAATTGAGTCTGTTGATGTTGAGAGATATTAAGGAATAGTGATTGTTGCTTCCTGCTATTTTCATTGTTAGAGGTGCAATTATGTTTGTGTGTCTCTATATTGGTTTCATTGCATGGAGATTATACTCTTGCTTTCTGTATCATGTAGTTACTCTCCTTGTATTGGAGTTTTCCATACATTATCCCTTGTAAGACTGGATTTGTAGAAAGGTATTTTATAAATTTGATTTTGTCATGGAATATCTTGGTTTCTTCATCTATGTTAGCTGAAAGTTTTGCTGGATATAGGAGTTTGGGCTGGCAATTGTGTTTTCTTAGGGTATGTATGACATCTGTCCAGAATTTTCTGACTTTCCTAGTCTCTGGTGAGAAGTCTGGTATAATTCTTATAGGTCTGGCTTTATATGTCACTTGACCTTTTCCCCTTACTGCTTTTAATATTTTTTTGCTTCATGCATTTGGTGTTTCAACTATTATGCAATGGGAGTAATTTCTCTTCTGGTCCAATCTATTTGGAGTTCTGTAGGCTTCTTGTATGTTTATGGGCATCTCTTTCTTTAGGTTAGGGAAGTTTGCTTCTATAATTTTGTTTAATATATTTTCTGGCCTTTTAAGTTAGGAGTCTTTACTTTCTTCTATACCTATTACCCTAAGGTTTGATATTCTCATTGTGTCTTGGATTTCCTTGATGTTCTGCCCTAGGAGATTTTGGCATTTTACATTATCTTTGACAGTTGTGTCAATGTTTTCTATGGTATCTTCTGCACCCAAGATTCTCTCTTCTATCTCTTGTATTCTGTTGGTGATGCTTGTATACACAACTCCTTGTCTTTTCCTTAGGTTTTCTATATCCAAGGTTATCTCCCTTTGTGCTTTATTTATTGTTTCTATTTCCACTTTTAAATCCTGAACAGTTTTGTTCAATTCCTTCACCTGTTTGGTTGTTTTTTCTTGTAGTTCTTTCAGGAATTTTTGTGTTTCCTCTTTAAGGGCTTCTACTTCTTTAATTGTGTTTTCCTGCATTTCTTTAAGGGAGTTCTTTATGTCCTTGTTAACGTCCTCCATCATTATCATAAAATGTGATTTTAAATCTAAATCTTGCTTTTCCGGTGTGTTTGGATATCCAGTATTTTCTTTGGTGGGAGAACTGGGCTCTGATGATGCCAAGTAGTCTTGGTTTCTGTTGCTTAGGTTCCTACACTTGCCTCTAGCCATTGGGTTGTCTCTGGTGCTTGCTTGTCTTACTGTTTCCAAGACTGACCTTACATTCCTGTGGGCCTCTGTGTGAGCACTCCTGTAGAACTGTTTTCCTGTTTTCTTTCAGCATTTTCTGAGAGCAGGTGCTATGATTTCAGGTGTGTAGGCTCACCTGGTGGCTGTCTTCCAACTTTAGGCATGGGTAGGAATGAGAAGGAACCTGGCCCTGATTGTTCCTAGGTTCTTGCACCCAGGGTTTGCAGTTGGCACTAGGTGATACCCTCTTGGGTTTGGAAAGTGGGCAGAGGGTAGTCTCCTCTGGCTTCTCAGGAGTGTCCACACTTCTGAGCTTCCAGCTCTCCCCCTCTAGGGATTTGGGTTCAGGGAGCTGTTTGACTGGTTCAGTTCCCTCCTCGGTGCAGACTAGAACCTCATGTACAGGTGGCTGACTGTTCCTATATTCCTGTGTCCAGAGGCACTGTGCAGTTTTCCCTTGGACCAGGGATGTGAACAGATGTGTGCAGAAGTGGCGGTCTGTCCTGCGGTCTCAGCATGTTTGCATTTCTGGGTGCAAACTCTCTTCCCAATGGGATTTGGGTGCAGGAAACTGTGGTCCAACAGTATTTTTATTTCCACATAACTGTTCATTTTGTAAACAAAAACATCAATATTCAATAATTACCTATGTTTTCTATGTCTGCCTTAATGTGCAGTTACCTTATAACAGGTAATTAATGCACCTACTAGAGAAGAGAGGATTACAAATAAAATTTCTCGCTCCAGGAATGGGTTACTTCTTTTGGACATGCTGACAAGTGATGTTTCATAGACCACTAACCATTACAGGTTACTGCTATAGTTATTTGTTGGCTTCCAGAAATTGCTGCATATAACAATCAAGTGAGTCACAGAAGATGGAGAATGAAACTGTTAGTACCCAAGAGAGTACCTCATCTCTACTGGCTGGCTTTATAGTGTTGGGTGGTATTGCTTCTGCTCTCAGAGGAAATATGTATAACATTAAACTATCTTCTTATGACTTATCATTATACCCATAAACTAATGCATCTCTTAACCACTGCCAGACAAGTTTTTCTTTGCAGTATATGGTGAGTAACTCAGAATTCCATAACTGATCAATGCACACAAAATAAAAGACTTGAGAATGAAACCTAAATGTGCCCCAAATGATACATATATATCACAACCCCTCCTGCCAATGGTTAGCAGTCATGGAATAAAAAAATCATAAGAAGCAGATTTGGTGGAGGATTGCAGGGAAACAGTGATTTTTATACACAGCAAGGCAGTGGTGTATGCAAACACATGGCTGTTGTAATAGCATATCACATAACATGTATAAGACCTTTGAAAAATCAAATCAGACAAATAATTTCACTGTAGAGAGGAGAGGTCAACACAAAACTGTACCTCCATCAGTGGGACTACTTGCAATTGTTAGATGCTTGGTGAGGTAGTTTCTGTTTTCTCTAAGGGTGGCTTCTGAAAATTGAACTTGCTCCAAAAGACTGACACATTTTGAGTTTTTTGGGCAGGAGGTGTAGATTTGGGAAAAGCTGATGAAAGTGGGACTATGATATCAACATATTGGATGAAACTCTCAAAGAAAAAAATGATAATTTTATGGATAAAATATGTCAGGTGGAATTAACAAGAGATATTTTTAAGATTCCACTAAGACAGTACAGCATCCAACAGTTTCCAACTCTGATTGCCAGTAATTGTATTGGAATGTTTTCTAAGTAGGAAAAAAGTTTTAATGTGCCTATTCTCAAAATACTGTTTCAGGCAACGGAGCTTGTAGTGGTATTTCTGGAGGATCCTGAGTGCTGATATACTATTCTCTGTGTCATGATTATTCATTTCTGAGGAGTAAGATTGTTCCTGATAGCAATAAAATTCCCTCTGTTTGTATTTGAAGACAGGATCCTAGCCAACCTCCAATTTCTGAGGTTTAGAAACATTCCCTATCACAGAGAGGGTGCCTATACAAATATACACAAGTAGAAACAGTGAGAGAAAAGAATTAACAGGTAGGATAGACAAACTTCAAATAGAATTCTTGGTTCCTAAACAATGGAAGCCCCATCTCTATCTGAGAAATCTCTACTTTGCCAATAATTTTCACTTTTTGCTGAGCTATGTTCCTAAATTTTAAGTCTTTACTCCAAGGAGAAATAAACTTGCCTGTTAGTGTCATTTTTACATTTTTCTCAATGTCTTTTGCATAGATTTCAGCTTTGAATCCAAACTATATTCAAAATATAACTAGCCAATTTCTTGTAAAAGAAGTAACCCTATTAAACTCATTTGAGTAAAGATGGTTTTTTTGAATGACTGAAATAGACATATTCAAAGCTTCCTGGTTTTCTCCTAGTATTTTCCAGCTTATTTTATACTGTGACCTTTCAGTAGAGGGTAATAAGCCTTTCAACCTGATACAAGTAGGTTCCAGAAAATATTGTCATGATGTCTGTCAGCATTGTGCCCGTGTCACTACTACAGAACACAAAATAGGACTATCTTTCAATAGTTGATTTTGAACCTGCTGCCGAAGACTTAATTACAAATACAATTCACTTCTCCTATTCTGACAAAATCCCAACTCTGCTTCAGCTGAGCATCACTTGACTGTCAAGCACTGATCCTCATGCTGTGTCCTGTATAAATCCTCTACACTCTGTTTCTTTCAAAAAGTTCTTTCCAGTGTATATGCAAATCATAGTCTAGGTGATTGTGATCATGACTGGTCTTTTCCAATATGTAACAGTGTGTTTGGTACCTATTTAGAATTCAGGGCAACTTAATTTTGTTCTGTGTAAGTTTATGAAGTTTTGATTCTTTGAACTACTTATTATGCCACCTATATTATATAATTAAGATAAATTATTTAATATGTATGCATTATAATGCAGAACATGGGTTGTGATTGTGCCATTTCTGTGACCTTTTTAATTGATCAGAACAGTTTCTGAATGGACAAAGATATTCCTTTAAATTGTGTAAGATATCTAAGATATCATTTTATGCATTAAATTTCTTCATAAAAATAGGGATGGAAACAACATATGACTGTTTGAGTCAGAGATGATTAAACTGATAAACTGATAAGCCAGTAAAAGGGCAGAGTATGTACCAATAGTCCATGACCTTCATTCCCCTGTGTTCTGCCTTTTAATACCCTGAAAATTAAAAATGTCTAATTAA
This sequence comes from Rattus rattus, assembly GCF_011064425.1. Taxonomy (NCBI): domain Eukaryota; kingdom Metazoa; phylum Chordata; class Mammalia; order Rodentia; family Muridae; genus Rattus; species Rattus rattus. Next base: position 110,686,724 of record NC_046156.1, read on the forward strand.
ATGAATACAAATATTGTATCCTAATGGCCCTTAGTCATAAAGAAACAGGCAGTTACTATGTGCTGTGATTTCATAGGAGTTGTTTGTTTTTATCATTACAAGAATTTTTTATTGGATATTTTGTTCATTTACATTTCAAATGTAATTCACTTTCCTGGTCTCCACTCTGGAAATCCCCCATCCCATCCCCGTACAGCCTGCTTCTATGACGGTGCTACCCACCCAATCAACCACCCACTCCCTCCCACCTCCATGCACTGGCATTCCCCTATACTGAGGCATCTAGCCTTCATAGGACTAAGGGCCTCTACTCACATTGATGTCTAACAAGGCCCATCCTCTGCTACATATGCAGCTGGAGCCCTGGGTTGCTCCAACTATACTTTTTGGTTGGTGGTTTTAGTCTCTGGGAGGTCTGGGGTGTGTGGGTCTGTTTGATATTGTGGTTCTTCCTATGGGATTGCAAACCCCCTCAGGTATCTCAGTCCCTTTTCTAACTCCTCCACTGAGGACCCCTTCCTCAGTCCAATGGTTGGCTGTGAGCACACATCCTGTATTTGTCAGGCTCTAGAAGAGCCTCTCAGAAGGCAGCAATATCAAGCTCATGACAGCATTTACCTCTTGGCATCTCAAATAGTGACTGTGTCTGTTGACTGCACATGAAATGGATCCTCATTTGTGGCAATCTGTGGATGGCCTTTCCTTCAGACTCTGCTCCATACTGTGTCTCTGAATTTCCTCCTAGAGAGAATTTTGTTCCCCCTTCTAAGAAGTACTGAAGCATTCACACTTTTTTCTGTCTTCTTCCTAAGCTTCATTTGGTCTGTAAATTGTATCCTAGGTATTCGGAGAATTTGGGCTACCTCTATCTCATACATTTTTCTCACAGCACCCTTGAGAACTTCTTATCCTTTCCCTATGACACATCATCAGTAATTAGCACAAACATATTTTTGTGAGAGTCCATTGATGTCACGAACAACTTCCCTTTTCTTATAATCATAATCATAATCTCAGTACAAAGAAAAGTGATACTTACTCATGTCTATTAATCTGCAAGGTCTATTTTAGACCCACATTTTTCACATGACATGCATGGAAGGGTCTTTCTGTTTTGGTTCATGTCATATTTACAGTCCCACTCTGCCCCAGAATTGGCCTCATATACTAACATGAGGCATTTTTAAAAGTGTGGAAATTTTGCATGAAACCATTTATCTATTACTAAATTATTGCTAAAATAATGCCTATTATAAGTTCTCAATCCAACAGTCTATGATTGGAAAGGGAACTGAAAAGAACAAGAAGGAGTAAAATAGTTGGGAAGAAATATACATAGTAAAATGAAAGAATATAATAGTTTGAAGTACATTTTAAAATGTAATAAGAAACAGCAGAAAAGCATATGCTGATTCAAAGAGTCCATAAAATGAGAGTTGATAAGATGTGGCTTGTACAAAAATGCTAGAATAAACATTAGAAAATAAATTTTAGGTTTTCATTTCATTTTATTGTTCATCAGCTCTTTATTTTGCAGCAGTTGTTTTAGTGTAAAGACTGTGAACATTGACTAATTAATATACCCATTTAATGGTTGGTAGAAGATTTGGCATGACTTTTATCTACCTGTGACAAATAGAAAGACAAGAAAACATTTAATTTTTATTAATATCTAAGACCAACCTGTTCAGTCTCTTCATGTTTCTTTCATGTGATTTCAGGTCTGATACTTGATATTATATAAACACTTTGTGTACTCTTCACTAGAGAGAAAACTATTGCTTCAACTTTCAAAAATTAGCAGTTGACACTACATATGTTTATGTATATATACAGATTATATGGACTATGTGTAATTTTAGGTAAATAAATAATAATATAATTCCTTGTGGCTTACTAAACAACCCTACTACCATATCATTTTTCTCCATTCCTCAATGTTTAACATCCTTCTTCCTCAATGTTTGAATTTTAATGATATTAAATATGCTAGATTTAAGAGGGTGCTGTAATGGTAAATTTCTATCATCTATATTATTACAAGGATTCTATAGTTTTGGATTTGATTTGCTTGTGAATACACGTTTGAGATATTTATTTAATAAATATGTAGAGTTGCTAGCATGCAGTTGCAGACTTGCTCACAGTCAACACATGTAGGATCATATTCACTTATCTCTTGCCCTGGTGTCCACATCTATGTAGTGAAATGGATCTGCTCTAATTGGCTGTTTGACTTTTGAAATTATAACCAGTGATTCACAAAGATTTGAAGACTATTGAAGAACACAAACATACTGCACTAAATACAATGTTTGTTTTTAATCTATGAATTGGCTTATTCAGACTTATGAGAAATCTGTTGACTGTCCAATGATTCAAATATATAGATGTTTTGTATAAGCCTAGGAATGGACACCAACATCACACTTTCTCACTGAAACCCAGTGTATTCTGTGAATCCCACTCTTATTTCAAGGACACTTAAAATTCTACCAATATAAGGATAACACCATGAAGTGATTAAAATCTTGACAATACTATTTCTTTATTTCTCCTCATGTTTGCAGGAGGGAAACTGGCTTAGAAAGAATTTAAAATGAGAAAATCATTTAGCATTGTAAACAAATTGTCCTAAAGGCATCAGATGGTCACATCCATTTCTCTGTTCTTAGAAACATTACCTATATTTGCATCTCTGCCAATTTCCTTGTATAAGAGCTATGATTTTTCTTTGTTCTCTGTTTCTCGAAGATCATTAATAAAGTAATTGTTTATTTTGTGTCTTGCAAATTATTTAATTTACTAAATACAAAGATGTGGCAATGCTAGGCATGGGATGAGTTTTCTAGTAGCCTGAAGACTATTTTGACTTAGAAGTTTATTGAAAACTAATGTCTCTTAGGTTTTCATCACTGAGTAGGTCAATGGATATACTAGTAAGAATGTTCTTTGGCCACACACATTGTACACTGATTCCTGTTGCTACATTTATTCTTTATTTTGTATGTTCTGTGACATACAAAATCAATCTTCCATCTACCTCAAGATATAGAACAAGTTTTCTACCACATTGTAATTTTAGTTAAAAGGAGAGAGCAGGGAAGACTCAATCATGAGAAAAGGTGAGAGTGAGTTGCTTGTATATAGTCCTAAGTTTATGAGTCTGCAATTCAGAAACCAGAGTTGAAAATCCAGTCTCTCTGTCCTTAGTCTAAAGCAAGCCTTCGGGATCAGTTTGAAGTTACAGCTTCTAAGAGAAAGTGTTACTTTTGTTGTAACATTTCTATTGGGATACTGGTAACCTTATTTCTGGGTTTGTCTTCTTTTAATACATTCAGTTACATCAAGATTATAACTGTTATTTCATATGATTATAAGTTGATTAAACATAAAAATACAAGAAGAATTTGCTTTCTCTTTTTTATTCAAGGATTTTAGGGGTTTGTTTGTTTCCTTAATACTGCCTTAATATACAGTTTGTGTTAATGTTTCATTGGAAGCTCTAACAAATATATACTCTTCTATTACACACACACATTCACTCACTCACTCACTCATTCACTCACTCACTCACATTCACTTGCACATGTGTGCTTCAAGCAAGATGAATTAGCATAAACATGTCAAACTCAAAATCTGAGTAAGTACATTGATACCCATATTGTAGGAAAGAAGTGATTGCTACATGTTATCTTCTGAGCCCCATCACATGTAATATACAATAAATGTGTATAAAATAAGACCAATTTTATGGCATATATATAAAGGTATATATGGATATGGTGACCACAGGTAACATATGCTCAAGACAGATCCCCATTATAATGAGGTGTCTAAAGGCCTGGAGGCTTAGCAATTGAACTTTCCTTCCCAGACACTCCTCCCTGCAAAAGGTTTTTAATCTCAGGTCCACTCTGAGAAGTCAGATGCAGTTTTACTCATCCACTTTCAACCATGACAATAAATGCTTTGAAACCATGGACTGCCTCTTTTCAGGGGATCTGCCATGGGGAGCCTTAGAGAAAGCTTTCGCCTACAGAGCCACCATCTAATCTTCCAGAGAAGGCCTCCCTGCATTCCCAGTGGCAGGTGCCACCAATCCTTCAACTCACCACTGTCAAGCCAAAGACTCTCCCCCAGTGGGACAAGCCTTTAACCCCTTGACCCTGGGCTAGATCCAGCCCATGGGCCCCAAACCCGGATGACCAAGAGCCCGAGAACCTAAGGCTCCAGCTTCCGTGCAGGTCCAGGAACCCGAGCCAGCTCAGTCAGTGTCTCATGCCTCAGACTGTGCTTCCCCACCCTGGAACCGTGTCCCACAGCTTCACATAGCCCAACACACACCTGGGCAGCAGCGTGGTGTAAGCACTGTCAAGCTTTCCATGTCCTGCCTTCCTGAGCAGGCCGAGCCCAGTGGTCGAGCAGACACGGGACCCCATTAATCATATATACATTCACCAAATTCTTACCCCATCATGCATGATGACTTCGCACAGCTACAAAAACAGAAAGGAATATAAATTTATACGTATGTGTCTGTGTCTGCTTGTCCGTGCGTGTGTATTTGTATGTGTCTATGTGCATTTGTGTATGTGTATGTCATTAGAAATTTAAGAAATATATACATATATAACACTAACTCTTCTTCATAGTAATATTTGCAATAATATAGCTGAATGAATAATTAGATGTGCTCAAAATTAAAATATATTCCTGATAATTTATAACATATACAAGATTTTATTCATTACATGTCCAAGTTTAATGCAAAATGAATGTATAACCAGACCCGTTGCTTAGTATGATCAGACTATATTCTTTTTTATAGCTTAAGTCTGTGCTTTTTGTTATGTTAGTTTATTTCAAGTGGTTCAGACTGACCAAGGATGACTTGAAAAAACAACAGTCATAAAAAAACATTAAATCCATCATGACACAGAGTTTTCTAATAACTAGTACGCATTCTTATTTTATTATGAGCCTCTCCACAAACTGATGGGTGTAAATTGAAGTTTGTTTGGGCTTTACAGATTTCACATACTGGTTGACATATATAACAACAACAAAAATAATTCTGAAATAAGTTTTATTCATATGTCTAATTTTATAAATTTTTTTCAGTTCTCTTATTCTTATTTGCTGTCAGATGAGAAAGACTGTAAATATTAAATTGAGTGTCTCTGAGTGTCTAGCACGATTTCCTAATAGAAAGAATGGTTCATTTACAAATGCATAAGGAAATGTTTGTGTCAGTGGGTGGTGTTTGTACTGTGAGAGACAGAATTTCATGGATCATAGGTTCAAGCAAATACCCATTGTGCCAGACATTAGCTGCCACTTAGCAGCAGTGATAGAGAAGTAGAAAACATCTGGTTGTGGATAATGAGCCAGAGCTTCTCAGCTCCCTTGGATGCTAATAGCATTGGGCAAAGGTCATGGTGCAAGGCCATCTGGCTCCCTGTGCAAAGATCTGCAGAGCTTTCTCCCTACATTGCAAACTATCAGCATATTTGCAAGACTCAGCAGGTAGGAAAATCTATTAAGCACTAAATATTTAAGCAATAACTTTGCATCTCTGACATGAATATATTTTATTATTATTGTAGCTGGTAAATGGATTTCTATAAGAAACCATTGAAACATGCATTGCATAATGATAATATGCAAATTAACAAAGCTGTTCACAAACACAAGAAAAACCACAGTTTATACATTTAGTGTGTAACAGAGTGTGTGTACATTTATTAGAGATTTGCATTATCAAGCATAATTGTCCTCTTCTGACTTGACCTTAAAACTTTCCATCACAATATTTCTACAAAAAAAAAATTGCTTCATGGAGAAAAAAGTGAAAAAGTCACTTTATTACATAATGTGAAATATCAATTTCCTAATAACAAAAATAAAAAGCACAATGTTTCTCTGTACTAGATGCTGTATTTTAGCATTGATAACCTATCCTACCAAACATGGTACAGTTCTGGAATTTTAGTCGTTGATACTCATTACACAAATGTTTCATGTTAATAATAGGAAATTCAGCATGGCACATGTTTAATAGACTTCCAAATGATGCACAAAGAAGGACAGTTCAAGAAAATCATACAAAAGAACCTTTAATAAAGGTGAGAAAGAAGACATACATTTGAGAAATGCTTTTAAAGTCACAACTGCAAAACTTGTCATAAATTTAAACACGTTTTGTGTAAATACTCAAAGAAAACTTTTAAGCCACACATTTGACATTTAAAATATCAACATCATATGAACAATCTTAGAAAATATTACCTTAAAGAGTAAAGAGTGGAAGGCCAATTACAAGCTTGGCTGGTTACTTATCCAAACCACAATCGCTAATTGTAGTTATTGATTTTAGGATTAGGGAGTTTATGAGAAATCACTGTTACAACATACAGCATTACAAATTCTTGCCATAATTATAACAAGCTTATCAAACAGATAAGGAAGTATGTGACTATTATCATAGACGAGCATGTCAGAAAAGTCAGTGCAGAAGGAGGAAGAGGTGAGGAAACCAAATAAGATATGGAGCTGCCTAACCAGGTAGACAAAGGCTTCAAGTAGAATTGAAGCTGAAGAACCAGAAATAGCCCATTGCAGAGTCTTAATAAGTCGGCTGGGAAGTAAAAGACTATATTTATAGTCTCTGTTTAATATAAATATTTGGCAATACTAAATGTAAATGCCTTAGACATATGGAATATATATTAATAATTCATCAGTTTGCAAGTATATTTTTACAAGAGAAAGCATTAGGAAAAATGAATTTCTGCTTTATGTTCTGACAGTCCAATAATCACATACACTATCTGCCTCCCCAGGAAAAATTGACATCTAATATAAAAAACATGGTCTACATTTAGAGATATCGTTTTATTATATATGGTTACACCTCATAAATATTTACAATTTTTGATATTCAGAAATATAAAACAGAGATAAATTTGGGTATCATGTAATACCAACAGTAAGCTATGACTAACTGTGAGAGCTTGTTGCAGACAGCACACAACAGATTGGGAAAAGATCTTTGCCAATCCTGTATCCAATAGAGGGTCAATGTCTAATATGTACAAAGAACTCAAGAAGCTAGACTCCAGAAAATCAAATAAACCTATTAAAAAGGAGGAACAGAGCTAAACAAAGAGTTCTCAACTGAGTAATATTGAAAGTCTGAAAAACAGCTAAAGAAATGTTCAACAACCTTAGTCAAAAATGCAAATCAAAACAATGCTGAGATTACACCTCACACCAGTCAGAATGGCTAAGATCAAAAGCCCAGGTGACAGCAGATACTGGCAAGAATGTAGAGAAAGAAGAACACTCCTCCTTTGTTGGTGGGATTGCAAGCTGATATAACCACTCCAGAAATCAGTCTGGAGGTTCTTCAGATAACTGGACATAGTACTACCTGAAGAACCAGCTATACCACTCCTGGACATATACCCAAAAGATTTTCCAAGATAGAACAAGAACAAATGCTCCACTATGTTCATAGCAGCCTTATTTATAATAGCCAGAAGCTGGAGAGAACCCAGATATTCTTCAACAAATGAATGTGTACAGAAAATGTGGTATATTTACACAATGGAGTACTACTCCGATATTAAAAACAATGACTTCATGAAATTCATAGGCAAATACATGGATATAGAAAATATCATGCTGAGTGAGGTAATCCAATCATAAAAGAACACACATGTTACGTACTTACTAATAAATGGATATTAGCACAAAAGCACAGAATACCCAAGATATAATTCACAGACCACATGAAGTTCTAGAAGAAGGAAGACCAAAGTGTGGATGTCTCAGTCCTTGTTAGATGGGGGAAGAAATACTCAGGAGGAAAGATGGACAAAAAATGAGGAACATAGACTGAAGGAAGGACCATTCAGAAATTGCCACACATGGAGATCCATCCTATATACAGTACCAAACCCAGACACTATTAGAGGGCAAGAAATGCATGCTGACAGGAGCCTGATATAGCTATCTCTATAAGAAGAACAACAATATCAACCAAGCAGACCCCCAGAGCTACAAGGGACTAAACCACCAACAAAAGAGCACACATGGAATGACTGATTACTCTAGCTTCATATGTAACAGAGGATGGCCTTGATGGACATCAGTGGGAGGAGAAGCAAGTGGTCCTGTGAAGGTTAGATGCTCCAGTGCATGGGGAATGTCTGGGCGTGGTAGTGGAAAGGTGTTGTTGGATGGGTTGGGGTGCATAGAAGCAGGGGAATGGGGGATCGAATAATGGTTTCTGGAGGGACAACCTAGAAAGGGGAAAACATTTGAAATGTAAATAAAGAAAAAATCTAATAAAAGAAAAGAATAAAACAAGAAAATAAAATTCTGCTCTAAGAGTTTATGTTTGTAATGATTCTGTGAAGGCAAGATTCACAGGTGTTTTTTATGATTTTATAAAAGACTTCACAGAATTAGAAACAAAAAAGGAAAGCATAGAAGATGCCCAAGTGCAAGAAAATGTGCCAAGAAATGTGTCCTGAGCAGCTTGTTGTGTTATACTATCTCATGTGAGCTGATAGTGGTTACTTGAAATATTTAAATTAGCAATTATTTTTATTGCAAAGAGACTTTGATGCATTGATATTATTGTGCTTGTATAAAGCACACTCTCATTTAAGTAAGAGTCATTTTCCTATGACTACCAGTACCATTAGTCTAAGAGTACCTGATGGGATAACAGAGATATAGCAATGGGTAGCAGGCATGGAAGCTAGGGCAAAATATAGAGATATCTAATCTTTTTTGCAAGCACAAAGCAGAGAGCATGATGAGGAGCAGAATGAGCCTGCACAATCACAAACCCAGCAAGGATAAACCACCTAAAACTCCCCAAACAATGCCATCAACTGGGACCCAACGGTTCAAAGACCTGATTCAACAGTGGATATTTCTCATTCAAAGGACCACAAGACTATTCTATGATTAAAACATAAAGAAAATTGGACCATGAGGTTAAAACTATGAAATAACTGGAAATAGTATATAAAAGTTATTTATAATATTGTGATCATATTTTAAAAATTCTAATGTATTACTTCAAATTGAAATATATCCCTGATTTTAGTGTGTAAAGAATAAAATCTGTAGACTTTAATTAACTGATAAAACGTTTGAATTCCATAATCATTACACCTTCAAAGATTATTTTGTTATTGAAAAGAGCAATCTAGTCTCATCAATAAAATGAAGTGTAATTATGTCATATTGATGCTAATGATTATTTCTCCTGTTGCATATCTACTTCAAAATGCATCTTATAATTTTTACTAATCAACATGTCTATGTGACATTTTAATGTTGTCACATGTAAGTCTGGAAAAATGACTGACAAGTTTTCACTAATACATTTGCGCGTGCGTGTGTGTGTGTGTGTGTGTGTGTGTGTGTCTGTGTGTCTGTGTGTTTGTAGGTGTGTGTTTCTTTTTTAATATATTATGCACATACTTTTTAAAACAACATGGACTTACTAGTATTTTGTATACAAATAACTTCTTCTGAAAATAAAAAGAGAAGCATAAAGTATCTAGAGTTAAGCTATAGGTTTAAGATAACATAATGGAAATGAGAAAATTAAATCGTGAAGATTACATATATATGAATTGGAAAAGAAAAAAATTTAGTGTTAAAACTGGAATTATTTAATTAAGTAAAAGCAACAAATAAAAATGAAGCAATAATGGATTATAGAAAAAAGCAGGACCAAATTTAGATGAAATGTCTGCCTTTGGAGATGGAAACTAGTTATGAAAAATTGCTAGAATTTAGTAAAAACTTTTAATATCAAAGCAACAAAATGTAACTATATTAGAAAAATAGACAATTTGCCTTTTGTTTTGTAACATCAGTCTCTTAGCAACAGATTAACAAACTTCAAGCACAAACACACTCACACACACACACACACACACACACACATAAAAAAAAGTAATACCTGAAAAGAGTTTTAAATATTTGCTAGAACTTGTAGAATTACCATTGAAATTATTTAAATGCTTAAAATCCTTTTTAAAAATTTTTTATTAGATATATTTCTTTACTTACATTTCAAACGTTATTCCCTTTCCCGGTTTCCTGTCCATAAGCCCCCATTCACTCTCCACCCCCTCTCCCATATGGGTATTCCCCCTATAAATCCCCTTATTGCCCCCCATATTCCCCTGCATTGGGGGTTCAACCATGGTTGGACAAAGGGCTTCCCCTTCCACTGGTGCCCCAACAAGGCTATTCTCTGCTATATATGCAGTTGGAGCTCTGGGTCAGTCCATGTATAGTCTTTCCGTAGTGGTTTAGTCCCTGGAAGCTCTGGATGGTTGGCATTGTTGTTTTTATGGGATTGGAAGTTCCTTCACCTCTTTCAATAAATCCTCTAATTCCCCCAAAGGAGGTCGTATTCTCAGTTCGGTGGTTTGCTGCTATCATTGACCTCTATATTGGATATGCTTTGGATGTGTCTCAAAGGAAAGACTATATCCAGTCCCTTTCAGCATGCATTTTTTAGCTTCATCAATCTTAACTAGCTTTGGTGGCTGTATATATAAGGGCCACATGTGGGTCAGGCTCTGAATGGCCATTCCTTGAGCTGCTGCTCTAAACTTTGCTTCCATATCCCCTCCTATGGTTATTTTTTACCCCCTTTTAAGAAGGAGTGGGAGCATACACATTTTGGTCATCCTTCTTCTTGAGCTTCCTGTGGTCTGTGGATTGCATCTTGGGTAATTTGAGATTTTTGGCTAATATCCACTTATCAATGAATGCATACCAAGTGTGTTTTTCTGTGATTGAGTAACCTCATTCAGGATGATATTTTCTAGTTCATTCCATTTGCCTATGAATTTCATGAAGTCATTGTTTTTGATAGCTGCGTAGTACTCCATTCTGTAGAAGAACCACATTTTCTGTATCCATTCCTCTGTTGAAGGGCATCTGGGTTCTTTCCAGCTTCTGGCTATTATAAATAGGGCTGCTATGAACATAGTGGACCACGTGTCTTTTTTATATGTTGGGGCATCTTGCGGGTATATGCCCAAGAGAGGTATAGCTGGATCCTCAGGCAGTTCAATGTCCAATTTTCTGAGGAACCTCCAGAATGATTTCCAGAATGGTTGTACCAGTCTGCAATCCCACCAACAATGGAGGAGTGTTCCTCTTTCTCCACATCCTCCCCAGCATCTGCTGTCACCTGAGTTTTTCATCTTACCCATTCTGACCTGTGTGAGGTGGAATCTAAGGGTTGTTTTGATTTGCATTTCCCTGATGACTAAGGATGGTGAACATTTCTTTAGGTGCTTTTTGGCCATTTGATAATCCTTGGCTGAGAATGTTTTGTTTATCTCTGTACCCCATTTTTTTTTATTAACTTGAGTATTTCTTATTTACATTTCGAATGTTATTCCCTTTCTCGGTTTCCGGGCAAACATCCCCCTAATCCCTCCCCCTCCCCTTCTTTTTGGGTGTTCCCCTCCCCTCCTCCTCCCATTGCCACCCTCCCCCCAACAATCACGTTCACTGGGGTTCAGTCTTAGCAGGACCCAGGTCTTCCCCTTCCACTGTCTGTACCCCATTTTTAATAGGGTTATTTGGCTCCTGATTCTACCTTCTTGAGTTGTTTCTATATTTTGGATATTAGTCCTCTATCAGATGTAAAGATTGGTAAAGATCCTTTCCCAATCTGTTGGTTGCCATTTTGTCCTAATGATGGTGTCTTTTGCCTTACAGAAGCTTTGTAGTTTTATGAGGTCCCATTTTTATTTTTTGATTCTTGATCTTAGAACATGAGCCATTGGTGTTTTGTTCAGGAAATTTTTTCCAGTGCCCATGTGTTCCAGATGCTTCCCCACTTTTTCTTCTACTAGTTTGAGTGTATCTGGTTTGATGTGGAGGTTCTTGATCCACTTGGACTTAAGCTTTGTACATGGTGATAAGCATGGATCGATCTGCATTCTTCTACATGTTGACCTCCAGTTGAACCAGCACCATTTGCTGAAAATGCTATCTTTCTTCCATTGGATGGATTTGGCTCCTTTGTCAAAAATCAAGTGACCATAGGTGTGTGGATTCATTTCTGGGTCTTCAATTCTGTTCCACTAATCTATCTGCCTGTCTCTGTACCAATACCATACAGTCTTTATGACTATTGCTCTGTAATACTGCTTGAGGTCAGGGATGGTGATTCCCCCAGAAGTTCTTTTATTATTGAGTATAGTTTTTGCTATCCAGGGTTTTTTGTTATTTCAAATGAATTTGCAAATTGCTCTTTCTATCTTTATAATGAATTGAGTCGGAATTTTGGTGGGGGTTGCATTGAATCTGTAGATTGCTTTGAGCAAAATGGCCATCTTTACTATATCAATCCTGCCAATCCACGAGCAAGGAAGATCTTTGCATCTTCTGAGATCTTCCTCAATTTCTTTCTTCAGAGACTTGAAGTTCTTGTCATACAGATCTTTCACTTTCTTGGATCATGTCACACCAAAATATTTTATATTATTTGGGACTATTGTGAAGGGTGTCATTTCCTTAATTTCTTTCTCAGCCTGTTTTTCCTTTGAGTAGAGGAAGGCTACTGATTTGTTTGAGTTAATTTTATCCCCCCCCCCGACACTTTGCTGAAGTTGTTTATCAGGTTAAGTAGCTCTCTGGTGGAAATTTTGGGGTCACTTAAGTACATTATCATATCACTTGCAAATAGTGATATTTTGATTTCTTTCCTTCCCATTTGTATCCCTTTGACCTTTCCCTGTCTGATTGCTCTGGCTAGGACTTTGAGTACTATATTGAATAAGTAGGGAGAGAGTGGGCAGCCTTGCCTAGTCCCTGATTTTAGTGGGATTGCTTCAAGTTTTGTCCATTTAATTTTATGTTAGCTACTAGTTTGAAGGGGTGTTGAATTTTGTAAAATGCTTTCTCAGCATTTAATGAAATGATCATGTGGTTCTTAATTTCCCACAAAATTGAAACCGACCGAACAGTACCAAATTACTTCTATGAAGCCACAATTACTCTTATACCGAAACCACACAAAGACCCAACAAAGAAAGAGAACTTCAGACCAATTTCCCTTATGAATATTGATGGAAAAATACTCAATAAAATTCTGGCAAACCGAATCCAAGAACACATCAAAATGATCATCCGTCATAATCAAGTAGGCTTCATCCCAGGGATGCAGGGATGGTTTAATATATGAAAATCCATCAATGTAATCCAGTATATAAACAAAATCAAAGATAAGAACCACATGCTTAAAATTCTTAATGTTTAAAGTTATATTTAAAAACAAAGAACAATTTAAGCAAGTAAAGGTTAATTCAATTTTTAAGCAATGCAAATAATAATACCCAATTAAAGGACATTATATGTTGATATTCACCTGTCCAGCACATGTCATATGAAATATTTGTGCCATGTATTTAAAAATGTTGCTGTTCTTAAACAGTAATATTTTAAATTTCATAAAATAAAAATAAATATTTAAGATAAATAATAAACACCCAGAGAAATTTTCATTAAATCCATCTGGATTGCATATCCAAAAACTATCATAAGATTTTATTGACAATTGAATATATAAGAGATTTAGAAAGCAAGTAAAATATGTTTTCTCATTTATAACTGAACCTTTCCCTAGAACAAAGAAATTGATTGTGAATAGCATAAAAGCAATGTCAGAAGGAAATGCCAGAAAAACAAAACAAAACAAAAACAAAAACAAAAATAAAGAAACCCTCCCTCATTGTATGGAAATAAAACTAAAGAAATGGATAAAATGGATGAAATGTAAAACAACAAATAGCATAAACTAAATTACTCTAAATTATCTACAATATGATGAAATCTACACCACATATGTTCCAAGTTCCCTGAGCAGAGCAGGTTTTAAATGTTCTGTGTGTTGTGTTCTGACTGCTACTACCCTGTGCTGGGTTGGAGCTCAGGGAAGTTCCAAAATTATGACATGCTCTACTAGAACCCCTGGGTGCCTGCTGCTGCAAGAGACAACCAGGGAATACCAGCTATACTGCATCCTTGTAGTACTGACCCCACATTTTGTCAGCAACCTAAAATCATCAGGGTCTGCAAGTTCTATATGCATCTCTGGAAGCCTGCTCCCACAATGTACAATAAGTTCTATCTGAAATCCTAGATTCCGGCTTATGTCAGGAACTATAGCATGCAGTGCCCGAGCCCTACTCCAATCAGAGCTTAACATGCCAGCCAAAACTAGGGACAACCAGGTGGCTAAAAGTCAGTCTGAGAAAACAATCAACAGAACCCAGAGCAACATAGTACCACCAGAAACCAGGTATCCTCCCACAGTAACACACCAGAATTGCAAGAAAATAACCTTAAATCTAATTTATGAAGATGACAGAATTTCCTGTAAGAAGGAAATTAATTGATCCCTTAAAGGAATAGAAGAAAATACAGTCAAGCAGGTAGAAGAAATAAATAAAAATGTTAAAGACTTGAAAATGGAAATAGAAGTAATAAAGAAATGGAAATAGAAGTAATAAAGAATGCACAATTTAAGACAATCCTGGACATGGAAATCCAAGGAAAAAGAATAGGAAGAACAGACACAAACTATCAACAGAATGCAAGAGATGGAAGAGACAATCTCAAGTGTAGAACATACTATATTAGAAATTGATTTAACAGTCAAAGAAATGCTATAAAGTTTCTAAAACAAATCAGGTAGGACATTTGGGATGCTACATAAAAATCAAACTTAAGAATGATAGGAATATCTTCCTTCTTGAGCTGCATGTTGTCTGTGGATGGCATCTTAGGTAATTCGAGCTTTTGAGCTAGTATCCACTTATCAATGAGTGCATATCATGTATGTTTGTTAGTGATTGGGTTACCTCACTCAGGATGATATTTTCTAGTTCATTCCATTTCCCTATGAATTTCATGAAGTCATTGCTTTTGATAGCTGTGTAGCACTTTTGTGTGTAAATGTACCACATTTTCTGAATCCATTCTTCTGTTGAAGGGCATCTGAGTTCTTTCAAGCTTCTGGCTATTATAAATATGGCTGCTATGAACATAGTGGAACATGTGTCTTTGTTGTATGTTGGAGCATCTTTTGGGTATATACCTAGGAGATGGATAGCTGGGTCCTCAGGTAGTGAAATGTCCAATTTTCTGAGGAACCTCCAGACTTATTTGCAGAGTGGTTGTAAAAGTTTGCAATCCCACAAACAATGGAGGAGTGTTCCTCTTTCTCCATATCCTCCCCAGCATCTGCTGTCACCTGAGTTCTTTTTTTTTTTTATTATTATTATTAACTTGAGTATTTCTTATATACATTTTGAGTGTTATTCCCTTTCCCGGTTTCCGGGCAAACATCCCCCTCCCCCTCCCCTTCCTTATGGGTGTTCCCCTCCCAACCCTCTCCCCCTTGCTTCCCTCTCCCCAACAGTCTACTGAGTTCTTTATCTTAGCCATTCTGACTGGTTTGAGGTGGAATCTCAGGGTCATTTTGATTTGCATTTCCCTGATAACTAAGGATGTTGAACATTTCTTTAGGTAATTCTTAGCCATTCGATATTCCTCAGCTGAGAATTCTTTGTTCAGCCCTGTACCCCATTTTTAATAGAGTTATTTGGCTTTCTGAAGTCTAACATCCTGATTTCTTTGTATATTTTGGATATTAGCCCTCTATCAGATGTAGGATTGGTAAAGATCTCTTCCCAATCTGTAAGTTGTCATTTTGTCCTAATGACAGTGTCCTTTGCCTTACATAAGCTTTGCAGTTTTACGAGGTCCCATTTGTTGAATCTTGATCTCAGAGCATAAGGTGTTTTGTTCAGTAAATTTTCCCCTGTGCCCATGTGATTGAGCATCTTCTCCACTGTTTTACTATTAGTTTGAGTGTATCTGGTTTGATGTGGATGTCCTTGATCCACTTGGAATTAAGCTTTGTACATGGCACTAAGAATAGTTCAATTTTGGGAAGTCCCACACCCGCGGATCCCGGCCCGTAGCAGCTCTCTGCTCCCAAAACCCGTGGGAGAGAGACCTCACCGCCTGGTCAGGTGGGCACTCCTGAGGCTGCAGAGCGGAAGAGACCACCACCACTGCCCACCCCTGCCCACATCCCTGGCCCAAGAGGAAACTGTATAAGGCCTCTGGGCTCCCGTGGGAGGGCCCAGGAGAGGCAGGAGCCCTGCCTGAGACACCGCCGGAACCTGAAGGAAACAGACCGGATAAACAGTTCTCTGCACCCAAATCCCATGGGAGGGAGAGCTAAACCTTCAGAGAGGCAGACACGCCTGCGAAACCAGAAGAGACTGCTCTCTGCACACATTGCTGATTCCAGAGGAAAACACCGGAGGCCATCTGGAACCCTGGTGCACGGAGGCTCCCGGAAGAGGCGGCGCAGATCTTCCCGGTTGCTGCCACCGCAGAGAGCCCGTGGGCAGCACCCCGAGAGCGAACTTGAGCCTCGGGACCACAGGTAAGACCAACTTTTCTGCTGCAAGAAAGCGGCCTGGTGATCTCGGGACACACGGAGGCAGAATTCCTCTAGGACCGGGCACATCCTGTGTTTACTGGAAGTCCCACACCCGCGGATCCCGGCCCGCAGCAGCTCTCTGCTCCCAAAACCCGTGGGAGAGAGACCTCACCGCCTGGTCAGGTGGGCACTCTTGAGGCTGCAGAGCGGAAGAGACCACAAACACTGCCCACCCCTGCCCACATCCCTGGCCCAAGAGGAAACTGTATAAGGCCTCTGTGTTTCTGTTGGGGAAGGACGCAAGTGCAGCAGGACCCCTGCCTGAAACACCACCGGAACCTGAAGGAAACAGACCGGATAAACAGTTCTCTGCACCCAAATCCCATGGGAGGGAGAGCTAAACCTTCAGAGAGGCAGACACGCCTGCGAAACCAGAAGAGACTGCTCTCTGCACACATTACTGATTCCAGAGGAAAACACCAAAATACATCTGGAACCCTGGTGCACGGAGGCTCCCGGAAGAGGCGGCGCAGATCTTCCCGGTTGCTGCCACCGCAGAGAACCCGTGGGCAGCACCCCGCGAGCGAACTTGAGCCTCGGGACCACAGGTAAGACCAACTTTTCTGCTGCAAGTGACCTGCCTGGTGAACTCAAGACACAGGCCCACAGGAACAGCTGAAGACCTGTAGAGGGGCAAAACTACACACACGAAAGCAGAACACTCTGTCCCCATAACTGGCTGAAAGAAAACAGTAAAACAGGTCTACAGCACTCCTGACACACAGGCTTATAGGACAGTCTAGCCACTGTCAGAATTAGCAGAACAAAGTAACACTAGAGATAATCTGATGGCGAGAGGCAAGCACAGGAACACAAGCAACAGAAACCAAGACTACATGGCATCATCGGAGCCCAATTCTCCCACCAAAACAAACATGGAATATCCAATCACACCAGAAAAGCAAGATCTAGTTTCAAAATCATATTTGATCATGATGCTGGAGGACTTCAAGAAAGACGTGAAGAAATCCCTTAGAGAACAAGTAGAAGCCTACAGAGAGGAATCGCAAAAATCCCTGAAAGAATTCCAGGAAAACACAATCAAACAGTTGAAGGAATTAAAAATGGAAATAGAAGCAATCAAGAAAGAACACATGGAAATAACCCTGGATATAGAAAACCAAAAGAAGAGACAAGAGCTGTAGATACAAGCTTGACCAACAGAATACAAGAGATGGAAGAGAGAATCTCAGGAGCAGAAGATTCCATAGAAATCATTGACTCAACTGTCAAAGATAATGTAAAGCGGAAAAAGCTACTGGTCCAAAACATACAGGAAATCCAGGACTCAATGAGAAGATCAAACCTAAGGATAATAGGTATAGAAGAGAGTGAAGACTCCCAGCTCAAAAGGACCAGTAAATATCTTCAACAAAATCATAGAAGAAAACTTCCCTAACCTAAAAAAGAGATACCCATAGGCATACAAGAAGCCTACAGAACTCCAAATAGATTGGACCAGAAACACCTCCGTCACATAATAGTCAAAACACTAAACGACAAAATAAAGAAAGAATATTAAAAGCAGTAAGGGAAAAAGGTCAAGTAACATATAAAGGCAGACCTATCAGAATCACACCAGACTTCTCGCCAGAAACTATGAAGGCCAGAAGATCCTGGACTGATGTCATACAGATCCTAAGAGAACACAAATGCCAGCCCAGGCTACTGTATCCTGCAAAACTCTCAATTAACATAGATGGAGAAACCAAGATATTCCATGACAAAACCAAATTTACACAATATCTTTCTACAAATCCAGCACTACAAAGGATAATAAATGGTAAAGCCCAACATAAGGAGGCAAGCTATACCCAAGAAGAGGCAAGAAACTAATCGTCTTGGCAACAAAACAAAGAGAAGAAAAGCACACAAACACAACCTCACATCCAAATATGAATATAACAGGAAGCAATAATCACTATTCCTTAATATCTCTCAACATCAATGGCCTCAACTCCCCAATAAAAAGAAATAGATTAACAAACTGGATACGCAACGAGGACCCTGCATTCTGCTGCCTACAGGAAACACACCTCAGAGACAAAGACAGACACTACCTCAGAGTGAAAGGCTGGGAAACAACTTTCCAAGCAAATGGTCAGAAGAAGCAAGCTGGAGTAGCCATTCTAATATCAAATAAAATCAATTTCCAACTAAAAGTCATCAAAAAAGATAAGGAAGGACACTTCATATTCATCAAAGGAAAAATCCACCTAGATGAACTCTCAATGCTAAATATCTATGCCCCAAATACAAGGGCACCTACATACGTAAAAGAAACCTTACTAAAGTTCAAAACACATTGCACCTCACACAATAATAGTAGGAGATTTCAACACCCCACTCTCATCAATGGACAGATCATGGAAACAGAAATTAAACAGAGACGAGACAGACTAAGAGAAGTCATGAGCCAAATGGACTTAACGGATATTTATAGAACGTTCTACCCTAAAGCAAAAGGATATACCTTCTTCTCAGCTCCTCATGGTACTTTCTCCAAAATTGACCATATAATTGGTCAAAAAACAGGCCTCAACAGATACAGAAAGATAGAAATAATCCCATGCGTGCTATCGGACCACCACGGCCTAAAGCTGGTCTTCAATAACAATAAGGGAAGAATGCCCACATAAACGTGGAAATTGAACAATGCTCTACTCAATGATAACCTGGTCAAGGAAGAAATACAGAAAGAAATTAAAAACTTTTTAGAATTTAATGAAAATGAAGGTACAACATACCCAAACTTATGGGACACAATGAAAGCTGTGCTAAGAGGAAAACTCATAGCGCTGAGTGCCTGCAGAAAGAAACAGGAAAGAGCATATGTCAGCAGCTTGACAGCACACCTAAAAGCTCTAGAACAAAAAGAAGCAAATACACCCAGGAGGAGTAGAAGGCAGGAAATAATCAAACTCAGAGCTGAAATCAACCAAGTAGAAACAAAAAGGACCATAGAAAGAATCAACAGAACCAAAAGTTGGTTCTTTGAGAAAATCAACAAGATAGATAAACCCTAGACAGACTAATGAGAGGACACAGAGAGTGTGTCCAAATTAACAAAATCAGAAATGAAAAGTGAGACATAACTACAGATTCAGAGGAAATTCAAAAACTCATCAGATCTTACTATAAAAGCCTATATTCAACAAAACTTGAAAATCTGCAGGAAATGGACAATTTCCTAGACAGATACCAGGTACCGAAGTTAAATCAGGAACAGATAAACCAGTTAAACAACCCCATAACTCCTAAGGAAATAGAAGCAGTCATTAAAGGTCTCCCAACCAAAAAGAGCCCAGGTCCAGACGGGTTTAGTGCAGAATTCTATCAGACCTTCATAGAAGACCTCATACCAGTATTATCCAAACTATTCCACAAAATTGAAACAGATGGAGCACTACCGAATTCCTTCTATGAAGGCACAATTACTCTTATACCTAAACCACACAAAGACCCAACAAAGAAAGAGAACTTCAGACCAATTTCCCTTATGAACATTGATGGAAAAATACTCAACAAAATTCTGGCAAACCGAATCCAAGAGCACATCAAAACAATCATCCACCATGATCAAGTAGGCTTCATCCCAGGCATGCAGGGATGGTTTAATATACAGAAAACCATCAACGTGATCCATTATATAAACAAACTGAAAGAACAAAACCACATGATCATTTCATTAGATGCTGAGAAAGCATTTGACAAAATTCAACACCCTTCATGATAAAAAGTCCTGGAAAGAATAGGAATTCAAGGCCCATACCTAAACATAGTAAAAGCCATATACAGCAAACCAGTGGCTAACATTAAACTAAATGGAGAGAAACTTGAAGCAATCCCACTAAAATCAGGGACTAGACAAGGCTGCCCACTCTCTCCCTACTTATTCAATATAGTTCTTGAAGTTCTAGCCAGAGCAATCAGACAACAAAAGGAGGTCAAGGGGATACAGATCGGAAAAGAAGAAGTCAAAATATCACTATTTGCAGATGATATGATAGTATATTTAAGTGATCCCAAAAATTCCACCAGAGAACTACTAAAGCTGATAAACAACTTCAGCAAAGTGGCTGGGTATAAAATTAACTCAAATAAATCAGTAGCCTTCCTCTACACAAAAAGAGAAACAAGCCGAGAAAGAAATTAGGGAAACGACACCCTTCATAATAGACCCAAATAATATAAAAGTACCTCGTGTGACTTTAACCAAGCAAGTAAAAGATCTGTACAATAAGAACTTCAAGTCACTGAAGAAAGAAATTGAAGAAGACTTCAGAAGGTGGAAAGATCTCCATGCTCATGGATTGGCAGGATTAATATAGTAAAAATGGCCATTTTACCAAAAAAGCGATCTACAGATTCAATGCAATCCCCATCAAAATACCAATCCAATTCTTCAAAGAGTTAGACAGAACAATTTGCAAATTCATCTGGAATAACAAAAAACCCAGGATAGCTAAAACTATCCTCAACAATAAAAGGACTTCAGGGGAATCACTATCCCTGAACTCAAGCAGTATTACAGAGCAATAGTGATAAAAACTGCATGGTATTGGTACAGAGACAGACAGATAGACCAATGGAACAGAATTGAAGACCCAGAAATGAACCCACACACCTATGGTCACTTGATTTTTGACAAAGGAGCCAAATCCATCCAATGGAAAAAAGATAGCATTTTCAGCAAATGGTGCTGGTTCAACTGGAGGTCAACATGTAGAAGAATGCAGATCGATCCATGCTTATCACCCTGTACAAAGCTTAAGTCCAAGTGGATCAAGGACCTCCACATCAAACCAGACACACTCAAACTAATAGAAGAAAAACTAGGGAAGCATCTGGAACACATGGGCACTGGAAAAAATTTCCTGAACAAAAACACCAATGGCTTATGCTCTAAGATCAAGAATCGACAAATGGGATCTCATAAAACTGCAAAGCTTCTGTAAGGCAAAGGACACTGTGGTTAGGACAAAACGCAACCAACAGATTGGGAAAAGATCTTTACCAATCCTACAACAGATAGAGGCCTTATATCCAAAATATACAAAGAACTCAAAAAAGTTAGACCGCAGGGAGACAAATAACCCTATTAAAAAATGGGGTTCAGAGCTAAACAAAGAATTCACAGCTGAGGAATGCCGAATGGCTGAGAAACACCTAAAGAAATGTTCAACATCTTTAGTCATCAGGGAAATGCAAATCAAAACAACCCTGAGATTTCACCTCACACCAGTGAGAATGGCTAAGATCAAAAACTCAGGTGACAGCAAATGCTGGCGAGGATGTGGAGAAAGAGGAACACTCCTCCATTGTTGGTGGGATTGCAGACTGGTACAACCATTCTGGAAATCAGTCTGGAGGTTCGTCAGAAAATTGGACATTAAACTGCCTGAGGATCCAGCTATACCTCTCTTGGGCATATACCCGCAAGATGCCCCAACATATAAAAAAGACACGTGCTCCACTATGTTCATAGCAGCCTTATTTATAATAGCCAGAAGCTGGAAAGAACCCAGATGCCCTTCAACAGAGGAATGGATACAGAAAATGTGGTACATCTACACAATGGAATATTACTCAGCTATCAAAAACAAAGAGTTTATGAAATTTGTAGGCAAATGGTTGGAACTGGAAAATATCATCCTGAGTGAGCTAACCCAATCACAGAAAGACATACATGGTATGCACTCATTGATAAGTGGCTATTAGCCCAAATGCCTGAATTACCCTAGATGCCTAGAACAAATTAAACTCAAGACGGATGATCAAAATGTGAATGCTTCACTCCTTCTTTAAAAGGGAACAAGAATACCCTTGGCAGGGAAGAGAGGGCAAAGATTAAAACAGAGACTGAAGGAACACCCATTCAGAGCCTGCCCCACATGTGGCCCATATATATACAGCCACCCAATTAGACAAGATGGATGAAGCAAAGAAGTGCAGAAGTGTAGATCGCTCCTGAGAGACACAGCCAGAATACAGCAAATACAGAGGCGAATGTCAGCAGCAAACCACTGAACTGAGAATAGGACCCCCGTTGAAGGAATCAGAGAAAGAACTGGAAGAGCTTGAAGGGGCCGAGACCCCATATGTACAACAATGCCAAGCAACCAGAGCTTCCAGGGACTAAGCCACTACCTAAAGACTATACATGGACTGACCCTGGACTCTGACCTCATAGGTAGCAATGAATATCCTAGTAAGAGCACCAGTGGAAGGGGGAAGCCCTGGGTCCTGCTAATACTGAACCCCCAGTGAACTAGACTGTTGGGGGGAGGCGGCAATGGGGGAGGGTTGGGGGAACACCCATAAGGAAGGGGAGGGGGAGGGGATGTTTGCCCGAAACCGGAAAGGGAATAACACTCAAATGTATATAAAAATATTCAAGTTAATAAAAAAAAAAAGAATAGTTCAATTTGCATTCTTCTACATGCTGACCTCCAGTTGAAACAGCACCATTTGTTGAAAATGCTGTGTTTTTCATTGGAAGGTTATAGCTCCTTAGTCAGAGATCACGTGATCATAGGTGTGTGGGTTGATTTCTGGGTTGTCAATTCTATTCCATTGATCTACCTGGCTCTCTCTCTATCAATACTATACAGTTTTTATTACTATTGCTCTTCTAATACTGCTTTAAGTTGGGGATGGTGATTCCCCCAGACATTCTTTTATTGTGAGTATAGTTTTCACTACCCTGGGTTTTTTGTTATTCCATATCAATTAGCAAATTGCTATTTCTAACTCTATGAAGAATTGAGCTGGAATTTTGATGTGGATTGCATTGAACATGTAGACTGTTTTTGGCAAAATGGCCATTTTTATTATATTAATTCTGCCAGTCCATGAGCATGGGAAGCCTTTCTATCTTCTGAGATCTTCCTCAATTTCTTCCTTCAGAGACTTGAAGTTTTTGTCATGCAGATTTCTCATTGCTTGGTTAATGTCACACCAATGTATTTTATATTATTTGGTACTATTGTGATGGGTCTCATTTCCCTAATTTCTTTCTCAGCCTGTTTAACCTTTGAGTAGAGGAAGGCTACTGACTTGTTTGAGTTAATTTTATACCCAGTCACTTTGATGAGTTGTTTATCAGGTTTAGTAGTTCTCTGGTGGAAAATTTGTGGTGACTTAAGTATACTATCATATCATCGGCAAATAGTGATATTTTGACTTCTTCCTTTCCAGTTTGTATTGCTTTGACCTCCTGTCATTGTCCTATTGCTCTGGCTAGGACTTAGAGTACTATACTGCATAAGTAGGGAGAGAGTGTGCAGCCTTGTCTAGTTGCTGATTTTAGTGGGATTGCTTCAAGTTTCTGTCCATTTAGTTTGATGTTAGCTACTGGTTTGCTGTATATTGCTTTTAATATGTTTAGATATGGGCTTGAATTCCAGATCTTTCCAGGACTTTTTTTAATGAAGAGGAGTTGAATTTTGTCAAATGCTTTCTCAGCATCTAATGAAATGACGATGTGGTTTTTATCTTTGAGTTTATTTATATACTGAATTACCTTGATGGATTTCTGTATATGGAACCATTCCCACATCCCTGGGATGAAGTCTACTTGATCATGATGGATGATCATTCTGATGGGTTCTTGTATTTGGTTTGCAAGAATTTTATTGAGTATTTTTGCATCGATATACATAAGGGAAACTGGTCTGATGTTCTCTTTTTTGGGGGGACTTTATATGGTCTAGGTATAAGCATAATTGTGGATTCAAAGAAGAAATTTGATTGTGCTCCATCTCTTTCTATTTTGTAGTATAGTTTGGACAGTATAGGTATGAGGTCTTGTAGGACGATCTGATAGAGAACTGCACTAATTCCATCTGTTCCTGGGCTCATTTTGGTTGGGAGAATTTAATAACTGCTTCTATTTCTTAAGGAGTTATGGGGTTGTTTAGATGGTTTATCTGTTCATGATTTAACTTTGGTACCTGGTATTTGTCTAAAAAAATATCCATTTCCTCCAGACTTTCCAGTTTTATTGAATATAGGCTTTTGTAGTAAGACCTGATGATTTTTTGAATTTCCTCAGATTCTGTTAAGTTTCCATGTTCATTTGTGATTTGTTAATTTGGATACTGTCTTTGTGACCTCTGGTTAGTCTGACTAAGGGTTTATCTATTGTGTTTTTTTCTAGAACTAGCTCCTGGTGTTGTTGATTCTCTGTATAGTTCCTTTTGTTTCTATTTGGTTGATTTCAGCCCTGAGTTTGATTATTTCCTGTCTTCTACTCCTCTTGGGCTCCAGAGCTTTTAGATGTGCTGTCAAGCTGATGATGTACACTGTTTTCTGATTCTTTTTGCAGGCACTCAGGTCTGTAAGTGTTCCTCTTAGCACTGCTTTCATTGTGTCCCATAAGTTTTGGTACGCTGTATCTTCATTTTCATTAAATCTAAGAAGTATATAATTTCTTTCTTTATTTCTTTGTAGACCAAGTTATCATTGAGTAGAGAATTGTTCAAATTCCATGTATATGTGGGCGTTCTGTCATTATTGTTGTTACTGAAGACCAGCCTTACTTCGTGGTGGTCTGATAGGATGCATGGGATTCTTTCTATCTTCCTGTATCTGTTGAGGCCTGTTTTGGGACCAATTATATGGTCAATTTTGGAGAAGGTGTCTTAAAGTTTCTAAAAGATAACAGATGCCAGCCCAGGCTTCTATACTCAGCAAAACTTTCAATCACCATAGATGGAGAAATCAAGGTATTTTATGACAAAACCAAAATTAAATCATATCATTTCATTAATCATGCCATACAGAAAATAGTAGAAGGAAAAATAATGGTAACTACAAAATAATGGTAACTACACCAAAGAAAATATAGGAAATAAATAATTCTACATCAGCAAAGTAAAAGGAAAGACAATCACACACACACACACACACACACACACACACACACACACACACACACACACACACACGGTACCACCACCAAAATAAAAATAAGATGAACAAACAATCATTTGCCATTGATATCTCAACATTGATGGTCACAATTTCAAAAAAAAAAAGGCACAGGATCTTTTGCCCTACTGCTTTCTTGCTCTCTTCCTCTGTTCCCTCTTTGTCATTTCGGTCCCCATTCCTTTACCTCCTCTCTCTACATGTTTTCATAGTTGGCCTCTTCTCCTCTATCTGTCTCTGTCTCTGTCTCTCACTTTCTCTCTCTATTTCCTTTCAACTCACTTTCCCTTGTCCTACATAAACTCTCTTCTACATTATTAAAAAAAAAAGACACTGGATAACAAAGTGGATAACACATAAACCACATCCAACATTCTGCTACATATAATAAACAAACCTCCTCAACAACGATAGTTATTGCTTTAGGGTACAGGATCAGAAAAAGGTTTCCAAGCAAAGATATAAAAGAAATAAGTTGGAATAGCAATTTCAATATTTAATAAAATAGACTTTAACCAAAAGTAATCAAAAGAGACACAGAAGGACAGTTTGTACTCATCAAAGAAAAATCCACCAAGATGCCATCTCAATTCCCAACATCTATGCCTCAAATGCAAAGGCAGTCACCTTAATTAAAAAAAAAACATTAATAAGGCTTAAATCACACATGAAACCCCACATATTAATAATGGAAGATGTGAACACTCTACATTCACTCACTGTCAGGTTATTGATACAGAAACTAAATGCAGAAATAATGAACCTAAAGGAGGTTATGAATCAAATGGACCTACTAGATATCTACAAAGTTTTCATGCAAATTAAAAAGATTATGTCTTCTTCTTTCTACCTCATGGAACATTCTCAAAAATTATACATATACTTGCTTATAAAGCAAGTTTCAACAGATATAAGAAAACTGAAATAACTCCTTGTATCCCACAGACAATCATATGATAAAGTTGGACTGCAACAGTAACAGAAACACCAGAAACCTACATTCTCATAGAAACTGAACAAATCTCCAATCAATAATCACTGTAGCAGAGAAGAAATATAGAAACAAAATAAGATCTACTATTAGTCAATGAATTGAGTAAAACTTGTGAGATAGTAAGTAAAACAGTGCTAAAAAGAAAGTTCATAGAAATAAGTGTCTTCATAAGGAAATTAGCAGCAAATCGTATTAGCAATTTAATAACCACACTTGAAAAGTCTAGAAAAAAAGAACCAAACACATACAATAGGATTAGATGTGAGAAAATAATCAAATTCAAGTCTGAAATCAATTAATTAGATACAAAGGAAACAATACCAAAAATCAACAAAACCAGGAGCTGTTTCTTTGAGAAAATCAACAACTAGACAAACCCTTAGATAAACTAACAAAAGGACAGTACCCCAATTAAGAAAATGAGAAATGAAAGGGAAGACATTGATGTGAAGAGGTATTAAGGAAAAGTGATTATTTCTTCCTGTTATGTTTGTTGTTAGAGGTGGAATTATGTTTGTGTGGCTCTCTTCTTTTGGGCTTGTTGAAAGAAAATTACTTTCTTGCTCTTTCTAGGAGGTACTTTTCTTCTTTTTGTTGGAGTTTTCCATGTATTATATTTTGTAGGAATCAATTTGTGTGAAGATATTGTGTAAATTTTGTTTTGTCATGGAAAATCTTGTTCTCTCTATCTATGTTAATTGAGAATTTTGCTGGTTATAGTAGCCTGGGCTGGCATCTATGTTCTTTTAGAGCAAAGGTCACTGTCAATAGGACAAAACAGCTACCAACAGATTGGGAAAAGATCTTTAGCAATCCTACATCTGATAGAAGGCTAATGTCCAATATATACAAAGAACTCAAGAAGTTAGACTCCTAAGAATGAAATAATCCTATTAAAATTAGGGTACAGAGCTGAGCATAGCATTGTCAACTGAAGAATATCGAGGGGCCAAGAAGTACCTAAAGAAATGTTAAACATCCTTAGTCTACAGGAAAATGCAAATGAGAACAACACTGAGATTCCACCTCATACCAGTCAGAATGTCTAAGATCAAAAACTCAGGGGCAGCAGATGCTGGTGAGAATGCAGAAAATTAGAAAATGTCTTCCATTGTGGGTGGGATTGAAAGCTGGTATATTCAATCTGGAAATCAGTCTGGCAGTTCCTCAGAAAGTTGGAAATAGGACTACTTGAAGACCCAGCTCTACCACTCCTGAGCTTATACCCAAAAGATGCGTCAACATATATCAAGTACTCATGTTCTACTGTGTTCATAGCAGCTGGAAAGAACCCAGATGTCCTTCAAGAAAGGAATGGATACAGAAAATGTGGTATGTTTACACAACGAAATAATACTGAGCTATTAAAAACAATGACTTCATGAAATTCTTAGGCAAATGGATGAAATTATAAAATACAATCCTGAGTGAGGTAACCCAATCCCAAAAGAACACACATTTTATGCACTCACTGATAAGTGGTTATTAGCCCAATAGCTCAGATATTACCCAAGATACCATTTACAGACCACATGAAGCTCAAGAAAAAGGAAGACCAAAGTGTAAATTCTTTAGTATTTCTTAGAAGGGGGAACAAAATACTCACAGGAGGAAATACGAAGACAAAGTATGGAGCAAAGACTGAAAGAAAGGCCATCCAGAGAGACTGCCATACATAGCAATATATCCCACATTCATTCACCAAACCCAGTCACTACTTCAGATGTCCAGAAGTGCTTGCTGACAGGAACCTGATATAGCTTCTCCTGAGAGGCTCTGCCATACTGACAAATAAAGAAGCAGATGCTTGCAGCCAACCATTGAACTGAGAATGGGGTCCTCAATGGAGGAGTTAGATAAAGGACCAAGGTAGCTGAGGGGGTTTGCCACCACATAGTAAGAACAACTATGTCAACCAACCAGACCCACCCCAAGAACTCCCAGGGACTAAACCACCTATAAGAGTATAAATAGAGCCACCCATGCTCCAGATGCATATGTAGCAGAGGATAGCTTCATCTGGCATCAGTGAGAGGGGAGGCCCTTGTTCCTATGAAGGTTAGATGCCCCAGTGTGGGAAAATGCTAGGATTGGGAGACTGGAGGGAGTTAGTTGGTGGGTAGGTGGGTGGGTGAGGGAGCATCCTTATGGAGGCAGGGCTGGGGGGATGGGATAGGGGATTCCAGAGTGGAAACCAGGAAGGGTATAATATTTGAAATGCAGATAAAGAAAATATCCAATAAAAATTGGGGGAAAAAAAGAAAAGAAAAGGGAAACAAAACAAAGTACACTGAGGAAATACTAGGAATCATTACATCTTTTTTTTCCCCTTTAAATTTTTATACTGGGAGAATGTACTTTTATTTTTATTATTATCCTATATTTTTCCATTCACATTCTAAATGGCATCCACCTTTTTGGTTTCCCATCCACAAATCCCCCAGTTCCATCCCCCTCCCCCTCCCCCTCTTCATCTTAATTCAAAAGCCTGTACTCCACAAAATTGGAAAATTTAAAGAAAAAGGATGATTTTTCTAGATAGATATGACTTATCAAGGTTAGATAAACTATATAATAAATAGTCTTAAACCTTAAAAACAGAGACAAGCAGTCTTTCAAAGTTTCAAGGGAAAATAAATCCCAGAGCCAGATAGTTTTAGTGCAGAATTCTCTGAGACTTCAAAGAAGAGCAAATATCAACGCTCATTAAACTATTTCACAAAATTGAAACAGAAGGAACACTACAAAACTAATTCTGTGAGAGCACTGTCACCCTGATACCTAAATCACACAAAGATTGAACAAATTAAAGAGAATTTCAAGCTAATTCCCCTTATGAATATTGATGCAAAATTACTTGATAAAATACTTGCAAAGTTGATCCCAGTGTATATTTAAAACATCACCCCATGATCAAGTAGGCTTCATACCTGGGAAGAAAGAGTGATTCAATAAAATCCACCAATGAAATCTACCATAAAATAGAAACAGAAAAATTAAAATCACATGATCATTTTATTAGATGCTGAAAGCCGTTTACAAAATATTACACCCCTTCATTTTCAAAATCTTGTAGTGATCAGTGATATAAGGTACATACTTAAATATAATAAGAGCAATATATAGAAAGCCAATAGCCAACATCAACATAAATGGACAGATACTTAATTTAATACCTCTAAAATTAGGGACAAGATAAAACTGCCCACTCTCTCCATATATTTTCAATATTGTACTGGAAGTTCTAGCTAGAGTAATGATACAACTAAAGGAGATCAAAGGGAGGCAAATTTGAAAGGAAGCCAAAGTTTCCTTATTCAAAAATGATGAGATAGCATGATTAAGTGACAGTAAAAATTTTACCAAAGCATCCCTATAGCTGATAAACACCTTCAGCAAAATGGCTATATACAATATAACTAAAAAAATCAGTATCCTTCCTTTGTACAAATAATAAATGGGTTTAGAAAGAAGTTAGAGAGATAACACCTCTCACAATAGCCACAAATAATATAAAATATCTTGGTGTCATTCTAACCAGGTAAGTGAAACATGTTTGTGACAAGAACTTCAAGTCAAAGAGTCCAGAATTTGAAGGATATCTCAGATCTCAGAAGATAGAAAGATATTCCATGCTCACTCATGGATCAGTAGGATATATATATATATATATATATATATATATATATATATATATATATAAAAGACCTTTAAAAAGCAGTCTACAGATTCAATATAATTCCATAAATATTTCAGCACAATTCTTTACAGACCATGAGAGAACAAACTCTCAACTTCAAATGGAAAAACAAAAACAATCTTGTACAATAAAGGAACTTCTGGAATAATCACCATCCCTGATCTCAAGCTTTACAACAGAAAGTAGTAATAAATGATGCATTATATTGATATAGAAGCAAACAGGTTGATCAATGGAATCAAATTGATTTGTGACAAGAAAGCCATAACTGCACAATGGAAATTGGAAAGTATCTCCAAAAATATTGTTGATCTAACTTGATATCTGCATGTAGATGAATGCAAATAGGTCCATACTTATCATGCTGTACAACCCAAGTCCAAATGGATCAAGGACCTCAATCCAAAACCAAATACACTACATCTAAAGGGACAAAAAGTGGGGAATAGCATTGAATTCATTCTTATGGGAGACAACTTTGTGAATAGAATACCATTGTCTCAGGCACTAAGCTCAACAATTAATATACGGGACCACATGAAATTGAATAGCTTCTGAAAGTCAAGAGACACTGTCAATAAGACAAAATGACAGACTACAGATTGGGAAAAGACCTTCCCAAAAATCTGTAAAGAACTCAAGATGTTAGACATGAATAACCCAAATAATCCAATTTAAAATGGGATATAAAGCTATACAGAGAATTCTAAACAAAGAAATCACCAATAACTGAGAAATATTTAAAGAAATGTTCAATATCATTAATCACCATGGAAATGCAAATTAAAATGACTTTGATATTCTGTCTTACATCCATCAGAATAGCTAAGATTAATATATATATATATATATATATATATATATATATATATCTTAAGGGACATCACAAGCTGCCAATGACGTGGAAAAAATGGAACACTTTTACATTACTCGTAGAAATGTAAACTTGTACAACCACTCCCGAAATATATTTGGTGATTTCTCGAAAATTTGGAATAGTTCTACATCAAGACCCAGCTATACCACTCCTAGACATATACTGAAAATGTGCTCCACCATCCAACATGAACTCTTGCTCAGCCACGTTTATATCAGCTTTAATTGTAATATCCAGAAAACAGAAAGAACCTAGATATCTCTCAACTGAAGAACTGATAAAGAAAATGTGGCTCATTTACACAATGATATACTACTCAGCTATTAAAAATGAGGACATCATGGATTTTGCAGGCAAATGGATAGAATTAGAAAATATCATTCTGAGTGATGCAAACTAGACCCAAAAGGACATGTGTGGTATGTTCTCAACATATTAGTGGATATTGGCTATAAAATAGAGAATAACCACTCTACTATCCACACACCGAAAGAAGGAGGGTGCAAGGGAGGGTGACTGAATCTTTCTCAAAAGGGGAAATAAAATAGACATAGCAGGTGAGTGTAGTGAAGATACTGGGTGGGAGAGGGGATGAAAAGAGGAGTGGGCCTGAGGGATCAGGTATAGCAAAAACATCCAAAAAATTGGAAATAGGTGATGGGTGAGTGGCGAGCATCTCTAGAACAAGCTAGAGACCGGTGATGGGGGAAGGCTCCAAGGTATCTGCGGGGTGATTCTAGCTATGGGGGATGTGGATCCTGGAATGATCACTTCCTGTAGCCAGGTAGTACTTCCAATAGAGGGACAAGGACAACAACAAATGCACAAAGCCTTTATATGGCTCACCTACAAAATGTACAGGAACAAATTCAGAGGAGAGATAGAATGAATGACAACCCGATGGCTGGCCAAAATTGAGACCCATCCCAGGGGCAAGAACCAATTCCCGACATTAATAATACTTTGCTATGCTTACAGACAGGAACCTAGCATAACTGTCATCTAACATGCAGCCAATTGAAACAGTTGTAGTGATCCACAGTCAAGATGGAACTCAGAGGTCTGTTGAAAAGTTAGGAGAAAGACTGAGTCAAATAAGACAGGGATGCCACAGGAAGAACAACAGAGGCAACTAAACTGGACCTATGGCGCTCTCCGTGACTGACCCACCAACCAAAGAGAGAACTTGAACTGAAACTAGTCTCCCTACACATACATAGAAGATGATCAGTTAGTCTTCATGCAAGTTCACTAACAACAAAAGCAGGGAACTGTCCCTGAATCTGGGGCCTGCCTGTTGATTCTGTTTCCCAAACTGGGCCTTTGGTCTAGCCTCAGTGGAGTATAATGGGGTGTCACTAGTTCTTCAGTGACTTGGTGTTCCAAGGTATGTGAGAGATCGGAGGCGGTGATACCTGGATACTATTTCCCCCTCTCAGAGGAGAAAGGGAGGGATAATGGAGGGAGAAGGATCTGTGTGAGGGGTTATTGGGAGGAGGGAACATTGATATTGGTATATAAATTGAATGAATAAATTAATTAAAATAGCCCATAATACCCCATAATAGCTAAGAAACTAATTTTCTGAAAAAAGTTACAGATGAATGTTTGTGAAAAACATAACCTTTTCAAACCTGATAAAATACAAGTGTATGTACTTGCTAAGCATAATATCTATATATAACATGTAAATGCATATATAAAGTGTAAATGTTATCTTAAATTCAAAATTAAATATAACATAATATGAGGAACTTGAACACTGTCTTTCACTGAAAACATATCACTTGAAAATCATTTTGATGTAACCTTTAGGAGCAGGAAAGGACGGCGTCAATCATTTGTTTCTATGCAAGGTTAATGGAGTTACTCCTACCTCTCCATACATCGGGAACTCTCTGTCTCTTGCCATACTCATCACTGTAGGGTAGCACTGAACCTCATTCTGGGTATTAGAATGTGAATAAAGTATGTAAGATTTCTAACCAGAAGCTTCAAAGACTTCCCTGAAGGAATCTAGTCCTTTTTATATTACTATATTGAATATATTGGAAAATATCTTGCAAAAACAAAATTCCATCATCTTGGGTGTTTAATGCGTTATGTATGGCATTGTTTCCCTAAGTCTTTAACAAGTATGGGACAGGAGCAAAATGTAAAGCTAAAGGCATTTGTGTATCTCTTATTTGGCAATAGAATCTAGTCTTTTTCAGTTTCAAAAAGACAAGGTGGTAAATATTTATATCTGTAAGTCTTTATAGTTACTTACTACAAGATCCCAAGTTTATAGCAGAAAATAACATTACATACTGCATCAGTATTTGAAAGAGGTACTCCAAGAAGACTATCTATGCAAGAAAGTTAAGGATGGGTTATGGCTATCTAAATAAGTAATTAATGCCACATTATTCGTAAATCATATTTGTTAGATAACATAGTACTCCAAGAAGACTATCTATGCAAGAAAGCTAAGGATGGGTTATGGCTATCTAAATAAGTAATTAATGCCACATTATTCATAAATCATATTTTTTAGATAACATAAATGTACATCCTTCATCCTATGTTTAGAATTAGGAAATCATTTGTGTTGTTAGAAAAACACTATATTTTCTTATTAATTCCTTCCACTCCCCCAAGTGCTTTACTGACAGATTTTACGGAGAGCACCTACGCTGTCCTCTGAATTATCTTTTGTGCTTGCAGTAAAATTCCTCACTTTGCAGCCTAGAGTGCCCCTGTGGTTTCTAGCTCACTTAATTTCTTATTCTTCTCTGTATGGGAGCTCTTGAATTGAGCTCTCATTTTCTACTTACATCACTTTTACTATTATTACTATTGCTTGCTTGTTGGGTGCTTGGTTGGTTTTGTTTTGATTTTCCTTTCTGTCTTTTGTGCTTGATTTATGTCTTGTTAATTTGAGGCCAAACCTCACTATGTAGTCAGATAGTCAGGAATTTCGAGCAAATTTCATATACAGACCATCACAAAGAGCTTCATTTCTGTCATTTGTTCTCTGCCTTTTTTAGGCTAATCCATCTTATGGAAATGTAGCTTCAGTTAGGACAGAGGTGACTAGGCAAACATGTCAAACTTTATGTATATGATTTTGCAATTATGTAAAACAATATTTAATAATTCTTTTTGCTTGTTGCTTATGTAATTGAATAGACATTTATAAAAGTTCTAAGGATGCAGCTCATTTGATAAAAAGCTTACCCAGTAAGCATGAGAGTTTGATTCTCAATACCACACAAGGGACATAAACACATCACTTGGAAGCTATGAAAGAAAAAGGCAAGGTCATCCTAGTGTTACTTGTAGAGATCTCAAGGCCAGCCTACACTAGAGACCCTATGTTAAATAAAACAAAATACTTCTTCAATTAATATTATGATGAATTTGTTTCTCATCCCTCTGTATGCTGTTATGACAGTTTAGGCCTTGAATGGATTTCATTTCTTAAAAGGCATATTTCTTAAATCTTTGGTAAGGTCAGTTTTTCTTTTAGAAATGACATTTCTGGGCCACAGTGCTGTCTTAGCACATGATGCCATTTATCGTAAGCTTCAGTACTTGTCCCTTCAACCATAATCAAAAGAACTCTTCAAACAGAATGCAGACCAACTTTTAAAAGCTGACTCCTAAAGGAAGTTATTCATTTCAAAAAGAAACTGTTAGAATGCCTAAGAGTTCCTACCAGTATTTGAGCAGAGTCTATAACATACTAGAATGGTTCTGCTTAGCTGCATGGTTTTTAATTATACTATTTAAGAGGAAATGTATATATTCATACACTTTAAGGTATTGATAACCTACTGGTGTTCCACTAATTGTTTCTCTGTCATGGGAATTATAGGTACTAACTGTCGAGAGCATATTCTTGAATTAAATTTTTTTACAGTAACAAAGTTTGCAGACATTGCATTAATGATGTATGCATTGGATAATTTGGCTACAGAATTACATGAAAAAGAATTCTCCCGTATAAAGAAAAGTGATTGAAACTTGAATTCAGACTGAAGGCCCATACCACTGAAAAAGCTTCCAACTCTGTCCAATAAGAATATTAAATTCTGATGACACTGCATCAGTGGATAAAAACATCTGTTTTTATAAAAGGAAGCAAATAACAGAAGGCGAAAAAGCTCATGTGAAGCCAAAATCCTGATAAAATACAGGACACAGTTTTAATGACCTAATATTACAGAGTCATCTGGATGTTGTATGCAGGAAAGTCCTAAGGCAGAATGGCTGTCTATAGAATACCATTCTGGAATCTACTGTGATAACCAGGTAAGAGTTAATGTTGTAGTTGGGAAAAACAGATTGAGACATTCATTGAGGTTTGGATTTTTGCTATGTATTGTAGTACTAAGTACTAGGCCCCAAAATCTGGTTGAAACCTGGGATGAGAGAATCTGCATGTAGACCCAAGTCACACTATGTAGCCTTACTCCCAAAGTTAACCCTGACTAGTGAATAAGGATACTTACAGCTTATAGCTGGGTAGAATAGTGAGGGTTATTTGGTTTCCAGACATGGAGGCAGAGGTTGAAGACCACAAGAAGAAGGAAGAAGGTAGAAAGAGAAGAAACGCCATGATGCAGATGAATTATGAAAACATGGCCATGAACTCTGGCCAACTGGAGTTCAGAGCAGCCCAGATTGAACATGGCAAGTTATAATTCAGGGTTATTTATAGGAAAGTAAATTATAATAGCTTAGATGGTAGATATCTGCCCAGCTCTAGTGTTATAAAGGCTTATTGTAAATATAAAGATTGTATGTCTTTTATCTGGGAACTGAATATTCAAATGATTAGAAACTCCCAATTTGAGAGTAAATAATTAATGCAATTGATATCCCGAGAAACAGTAGATTAAGTATTTAAATGAGATACTTAAATAAAGATGAGGGATTTAATTTTTTTA
Organism: Rattus rattus; assembly: GCF_011064425.1. NCBI lineage: Eukaryota > Metazoa > Chordata > Mammalia > Rodentia > Muridae > Rattus > Rattus rattus. Next base: position 110,722,745 of record NC_046156.1, read on the forward strand.
TGAATTCCAGCTTTAGAATTTATAGCAGTGAACAAGGATGTGACTGAAAGCCATTTGTTTAGAAGAAAGATAATCGATTTTGCTTAATAAATATTAGGTATTAAATGATATGTGAGCAAGTATAAAGAAATGCTCGGTAAGTTCAAGATAAAATATAACCATCAGGACTAAAAGTAAGATTGTCGACATTTTATTAATGATACATTTAGCATTAGGAAAGTAGATACTCTCTTTTTTGTGTGAAAAAGGAACAACAGACTGATGAATGAAGCTCATTGGCCATATTTTCAAGTACAATATATAATCTTAAATTGCACAAAATATTATATAATCCTAATGCACAACTATCAGATATGAACATTATAGAACTCTGACCCAGAATTGTTCCTGTTTAAAAGAACTACAGGGACAAAAATGAAGAAGAACTGGAGACAAGAGGTCCAGTGACATGCTCAAATTGGGACCCATACCAATGAGAGACTCTAAGACCTGACATACTACTGATGTTATGATGTAATTATAAACAGAAGCCTAGGATGACTGCCCTCTAAGAGGCCCAACAAGCAGCTGACTGAGACAGAAGCAGATATTTATACCTAACAATGGACAGAAGCCGGAGACCCCTGTGTTTGAATTAGGAAAAGACTGGAAGGAAATAAGGAGGAGGGCAACCCCATAGGAAGGACCAGCAGCCTCAACTTACCTGGACCCCTAAGATATCTCAGACACTTAGCCACCAACCAGGCAGCATACACTAGTTGGTCTGAGGTACACGACACATATACGGTAGAGGACTGGCTGGTGTGTCCTCAATGAGAGAAGACGTACCTAACCCTCGAGAGACTTGAGAATGGAGTAGCCTGGCATGGTATAGAGGAATTTGGTGGTAGAGTGGAATGAGGAAATGTCAATGGGCAGAAATGAAGAGTGATAATGACTAGACTTTAAAAAAAAAGATTAAAGATAATAATAAAAAAAAGAAAGTTAAAGGAAGAGGTGTGTGTGTGTGTTTCTCTGTGTGTGTGTGTGTGTGTGTGTGTGTGTGTGTGTGTGTGAGAGAGAGAGAGAGAGAGAGAGAGAGAGAGAGAAGAGATCGAATTTATACTATGAAAGTTACAGAAAATACAAAGACCAATTTGTTAGATTTGAAAGCCATAAGCCAGTGTAGTGGTTAAGTGAAAAGGGCTAAAGAAAGTTTAATCTAAATAAAAGAAATATTTCTATTGCATGAAAGTAATTCTCTGGCAGTCAGTTTTTCCAAATCAGAATCATTTTCGTAAAGTACATCAGTACTTTTTATATACTTGACATTTTGAATATAATTAAGTTTAAAATTCACTTTACTGGATCTATGAGACTGACAAGTTAGGAGTGAAAACTGCAACAAGATGTACACAAGTGAGACACTAAATAGGTAATCTACTGAGAAAATTGTGTCTTATGTGGGGAAGTTCATGCACGCGTCCTGGCATACTACATTACAAGCTAAAATATGGTTCAAATATTACCAGCTAGATTAAAAATGTACATTAAATGAGTCAAAAATTTCATTAAAAACTCTTGGTAGCTAGCTAGTGGGGTTCGTGTTAATATCATTGGAAAATATAATGGGGTTTGCCCTTGTTCGTAGATGGTAAGGAAGGTAATAGTGGTGGTGGTGGTGGGGAAATGAAGATTTAACTGTGAAGCTGGAGTAATTAAATAGATAATATCCCTAAGGTGAGATAGGGATTTTAATCATTACATTAATGGGTTCATTTATAATAACAATGAGATGCTGAAGTTGTGTGTACTAGAAAGTTAGGTGGGAGATTTGAATACTGTAAGTTTTCCAATTAAGTATGATGACTACTCAACATGTTCTATATAATTATTGTTACTTGAAATTTTTTCCACAACCGCAATGGAAATCTAAGGGAGTGCTTTCTTACTGTTAAGATTTGATCTGTATTGTAGTGCTAAATGGGAAAACAACCCAAGGTCTGGTTGTCCCCTGGGATGAGGAAACCCTCACCTACCCCAAATGATGCTATGTAACCTTGCTCGTTAATTGAAAACTATTGGTTGAATAATGATGCCTATAGCTGCTCAGAAGAGTTAGGTGGCATTTTTGATTCCTGGGATTAGGGTCTGAGGCAGGATCATGAGGGAGAACAGAGAGAAGATAGAAAGGAGAAGACATCATGGGTTAAGGGTTTGTGAGAACTGACTATGAGGACTGGCCAGTACAAGTAAGAGCAACCTAGGTGGAATAGGACAAACCATATCTTGGGGTTATTGACAGAAGAGTAGACAAAAGAGCATAGTGTTGATAGCTACCCAGCTCTAGTGCTGTTAAAGCTTATTAAAATATAAAAGTTTTATGTCTGGGAACTGAATAATCTAACAGAATAGAGATCCCCAATTGAGATTAAATTTTTACTACACTGCTTAGATTTACCAGTATTCTACCATCCTCAGAGGTTCAGGAAAGACTTTCTGTTGTATGAATTTTGGATTAGAATGATGTGGTGATTAAAGCAGGATGGTCATCACTGATGCAATCTCCCCAATCTATAGCTCGAACGTTGGTCCACTCTGTTGTAGATTGAATTCCATATTGCATCCACATTCAGAAGGACTCTACCAGCCTAAGCTACTCCAGCAGACCTTGTTCATTCTTCTCTGTGTAATCATGACGTCTTGTAAACACTTTCAGCATTGTATTGATGTACATTTGTTCCAACTCTATTGGTTGGAACTTGTTATTTATGCACTAAATTCCATTTCCTATTTGCCAAAGAACAAATGACCCTAGCTCATTTCTGGGAAGGATTTACTCTGTTTCTAAGGAGCATGTGGAATGCTCATAAATTATTTTAATTTACTGGAAGGTAGATTTGATTTGCAGCTGGGCTTTTAGAAGACTTGTTTTATTGTTCAACTTTATGCTAATATTTAGTAGTCCTTTGGCATTTCCAACTGAATCAAGATTATTTGAGTATTTCTCTTTTTCCCTTTAAGATTCCTAAAAGACAAACCTCTAAAAGAAAGGTTCAGTTTCCCAGTCTCCACATACCTACTGTCTGCTTAGGGCTCAGCCCTTTTCTAACAAAACCATCCATATTACAGGGATGTGGTTATTATGCTAGGTCTGAGTTGGGCTATGTTGTGGTATCCACAGACAGCTAATGATTAGTAATCATTAGAAATACAATGGCAGTCAATTGTGCTCACCAGAAATAGACATCAGGTTTAAATCTAAGCATGCCTGCATACCTCAGAATACAAACTGCATTGTGAGTAAACATTTTATATTTGCAAGTTGGATAATTTGCACTATATTCCTGTTTTAGAGTGTTGCCTTTTCTTCATTTTCTTTGCTTTTATATCTATATCTATATCTATATCTATATCTATATCTATATCTATATCTATATCTATATCTATCTATCTATCTATCTATCTATCTGATCTCCAAAGATATCCTTACTGTTAATAATTATACTAATCCTCTTTCTTCCATCCCCCATGGGTATCCTCCGACTCTGGCATATCTAGCTTTTGTAGGATTAGGCACATTCTCTCCCATTGAGGTGGGATAAGGCAGCCCTCTGTTATAAATGTGCCTGGGTATTTTATACAACTTGTATATGCTCTTTGGTTGGTGTTTCAGTTTCGGAGAGCTTCCAGGGGTCCAGGTTAGTAGGCACTATTGGTCTGCTCGTGGGTTTTCTACCCCTTTCAGGTCCTTCAAACCTTCCCTGAACTCTTACATAAAGGTCCTCAACCTACATTCAATGTTTGACTGTGGGTATTTGTTTCAGTCAGCTGCCAGATAGAGCCTCTCAGAGGACCAGTATGGTAGGCTCCTATCTGTAAGCATAATGGAATATCATTAATAATGTGAGGGAATGGTGCTTGCCTAAGGGATAGGTATCCTACTGGGGCATACATAGTCTCTGCTCTATCTTTGTCCCTGCATTTCTTTTAGACAGGAAAAATTTGGGGTTGAACGTTTTATGGGTGGGTTGGTGTCCTTATTCCTACACTGGGGGCTCTGCCTGCCTACAGGAAGTAGCCTGTTCTGGATACATGTTCCTATGGTTAGGCATCTCATGGGATTCTCCATCATTCTAGATCTGAGAGACTGCCTGAAGATTCCCCCATGCTCCAACACCCACCACCTACAGATTTCCATTCATTCTCCTAGCCCTCTGGCTCTCCTGTTGTTTCCCAATCTGACCCTGCAGCCTCCTCCCTCTCCCCTCCCCGACGAAAGTTCCTCTCCATCCCTACTTCCCATGACTCTTATATTCCTCCTTTTATGCTCTAATATCTGTATCCCTAAAATGTTGACTCAGTTTCTGTGATGGTTTTCCAAGGTTTGTAACTTAGCAGGATTTAGAGAACACTGTTTTCAAACCTAGTATACGAAAATGCTCCCAGTTAAGCAAACAAGAGGAAACTCATTCTTTCTGCTAGCAGTTCCATCCATGGAGTACACTCTCAATGAAATACAAAGAAGGAAATAAGCTGAGCACTAACAGTAACTCCTGCCTGTTTTCTGACTACAAATACAAAGTGAGCACTGCCCCATACCCCTGCAAGGAAAGCAGAAGTGCCTGGCTACCAGGTCTTCCCTACATACATACTTACCTTTGAAGTCATTGCTGTGTTAGTTGGCTGGTGAGCTTATCATTTCCTTTTGAATTGTACACAAGCATCTCACTGTTCATCTAATTTACATTTTCAGATCCTATTTCATTGATAATTATTTTGAGTAACTGCAATTAAGTTGGTGGTGGTTTGAATAATCTTGGCCCAGGGAGTGGCATGATTAGAAAGGTGTGGCCTTGTTGGAAGAAGTGTGTCATTTTGGGTGTGGGCTTTGAGACCCTTCTCCTAGCTGCCTGGAACAAGAAGTAGAACTCTTGGCTCCTTCTCCAGCACTGTTTGCCTGGACATCCCCATGGTTCCTGTTGATGGCAATGAACTATAAACCAGGCCCAATTAAATGTTGTCCCTTTTAAGAGTTGCCTTTGTTCATTGTGTCTCTCCACAACAGTGGAACCCTAAGACAATATTGAGAATAAGATTGCTGATATTTAATTTTGATTTAGGAAATAAGGAAACATTTTCATTCGTGTTAGTTTCATCCAAGTACATTCACTTTTGTCTTCAAGGGCTCCCCTAAGAATCATTTTGTTGTACCACTGCTTGACTGAATCCATTCCTCTGAGTGATATAGGTATTAAGCACCTTTGTTTTCAGTATCTTAACAAAAGTTCCCTGTACTTGTACTTGTAAAGGCAGTCCACCACAGTGAGATTCATCATTCCTGAGTATGTCTAGGTTACAAACTAAGGAGATAAAGAAAGGGAACAGAAAGAATGTGAGATGTCAATTAGAAAGGGCGATTGATTCATGAGTGTCAGTTAAAGGTGTCTTCCAGAATCAGCTACTTTGCACTTTCTCTCCTTTTTGAAAATGACCACCATAGAGTAGAGTGTCCATCCACTCACAGATTTTTATCACTTATTAAATACAGTGCAGTCTTCATGTATGATAGGTAACCAGGCAAGCCCTGTCCACTGAACACTGAGTAGTATCTACTACTGTATTAAGAATTGAATTCACAGGCCTCCTGTTTCTTTACATTAGGAGATAAGTTCTTCCCAAATTGCCAAGGATTGACTTGAGCTCACTTTATATGTCAAGCAAACCTTGTACATGTAATACTACTGCTTCAGCCCCCTGAGCATTTGGGATTTCAGGAGGGTCTACCAAGCCTGAACACATTGTGATGTCAGTCAGTACATGACATACGGTGCCTGAGGAGCAGGACAAACTCTTTTCTGGTTCTCTGTTTTCCTCTTGTGCTTAGCAGGTAAGACTCTTTAGCTAGGTAAATCAAAACCAGACAAACAATAATGAAACAAAGCCAGTTAAAATTGTTTATAGAACATAGCCACCATGGCAAGCCAAGCAAATAGGTAATTCCTCAACACACAACACACACACACACACACACACACACACACACACACACACACACACACACCAAAGGTATGGTTTCAGCAGCTTTATTCTTGCTGATTAAAGAAGAGGGGGCGAAGCCCTCATGTAAAATACAGTGTGTCTAAAGGTCACAATGACATAGATAATGATAACCAGGCACAATTCAGAAGAAAAAAGAAATAATTTCCTGGATTTCTTGCTACATTATAAGACCATACCTCAGGGAGTAAACACAGTATAAAGATTAAAACAGTAAAAAAATAAATAAGACATGCAGCCTCACATAAATAAATGCTATGAAAACATTCACAAAATGAACACAATCATTCTTCAAAATGTCTTCATTTTCCAATGAATGTTGAAGCATAGTGAAAATCTTGAAATCAAATGCTGTAAAAGTCAAGATAAAAGGATATAAGGATTTGATATCTTTCAGTGCAAACAAGTCCAAAAAGAAAGAGAAAACGGGTTTCCTTGTTTCCTGTTTTGTTGACAGCAATGAGAAAAGAATATATTTGGGAGCACACACACACACACACACACACACACACACACACACACACACACACCTACACACACGAGTACATTTCAGATAATCCAAAAATTAATATAAACATATCCTTTCCTATAGTAGGTATTCTTTTGAAAATATGAATTTGCATTTTTGCTTGAACAGAAAGCGTATTGAAATCCACTGCGGTTCTCGGTGTTGAATACTTTGGGACACAAAGGATGCACAGATCTAGATCTACTGTGAGGAGACCAGAGAAGTGCAACCACCATATCATGAAACAGCTCCTGAGCACTTCCCTCAGCTGGCATGAAGAGTCTGAAGAAGCAGAACACCTACGCTGTAGTTGCCTCCTGTATATGTGAGAAGTGGGTGAGGAAAGTTTCTCATTGATGAGAAACACACTGGAAGCCCATAAGATCATGCTGCAATAGATATGGCAACTGATTTAAGGTGAGTGCTTTGTAATCTTAGGGTTGAGTTTTAGTCCTTCAACTGGGAGTTCTTTACCTATGAGAGTAGAAGTGATATTTTTAGTCTTGTTCTCTGTAGAGTGGCTAGGGTTCAAGAATCATCCTTGTCTTAGATGAGTAGCCAGAAGTAGACTGTACTATTAAATGTCATTGGCATTCTGGTCCATTCCACATGGTCTGCTTGTCCTCTTAATTTATTCTTTTCATCCTTGGCTATTTACATCCTTACTACCTGAGGAGTAATCCACAGAATGGGAACACATTTTACAGTCTAGAAAAAAATGTTTGTCATTCTCCCGCAGCTTTTCATTAAAACAATGACTTTTATTTATTTAAAAACTCATTTTGTTTTGTACTCATTATGTTTTAAACTACTTTTTTCTTATGTTGGAAGGTGCATTCTTAGTTTTCTGATGGCTTCCAAAACTTTTTGATATTTATCAGGTCTTGTTATAAGAATGAAGGCAAATAATAAAAAGAGAATAAAAGCAACTATTTTGCTAGGTAAGAAGTTTAAATGATAGACAAGTTCTAAACTTGTAAATTTATTTAAATCATAAAACAACTGAAGAGGTTACTTATGTAATTCCCTCTTTTATTTTCAATTGCATATTTCTTTATTTACATTTCAAATGTTATTCCCTTTCCTGGTTTCCTGTCCAGAAGCCCTTTATCCCCCACCCTTCCCCTTCTTCTATAAGGGTGTTCCCCTCCCCTATTCACCCCCCCCAGGCAATCCATAGACCACATGAAGCTCAATAAGAAGGGTGACCAAAATGTTATTCCCTCTTAAGAACAAGAAAAGAAGGTATAGGAAAACTAAATAACTGCTCATCAGCTCCAAGCTTATCAGCTGTAGAATTGTGATCTGCATTGGGTTGCATGGCTCTAGAAGCAGCTATATTCATAACTGTTATTTAGTGTCCTTAATAAACAGTATAGATTGTTCAGTAGCTTATTAAAAATAAAATATACAGCCATGTTTTGGAAAGTATTACATGTCCCTCCAATGCAGACGTCTGCATGGAGTCATTTCATTTTCTCTGAACATGCTTTCCAAAATGATGGTGAGTGGTTTGTGGCTGTGCCCAGATTCTTGCTAGCTTATGTTTGCCCATCAATGTATGTAGTTCACCTTTCATGAAAGTCACAGATTCCACCCATCTCCATTCATATAGCATCTGTGTATGATAATAAGGTGACATTTTTAATTTGGAAAAATATAAGGGAAATTTTCCTCTGTTAGATGACATTTATATGAATATATACACTTCTTTAATCTTATCAGAAACTCTATGAAAGAAGAAATATTTGTTCTAAGAGATATGGAATACATCTAGCAAAAAGTTTAAATAAATATCCCAAGGGTGAATATATTATAATGTTTTAAATTATTACTTCATTTTTTGAATTATTGTTACACACTATAAGAATTAGCATAATAAACTGTGATGGGAGTGACACTACAGTTTGTTTTGTTTTGTTTTGTTTTTGATATTCACATGTCATCCCTATTGCTGCCCCCCCTCAATCCTTCCTCCTTTCTCCTGTGTGAGTGGAGTCCCTTCCTTGTGTATCCTCCACCCTGGTACATCAATTCTCTGCCAACTAGACACATCCTCTCCCACTAATGTTAGATAAGGCAACCAAGCTAGAAGTACATATTCCACCAACAGGTGACAACTTTAGGGACAGCATCTGCTCCAGTTTTTCACATGAAGACCAAACTGCTACACATGTCCAGAGGTCCCTAAGTCCAGCCCATATATGCTCTTTTCTTGGTGGTTCAGTCTACATGAGCCTCATGGATCCACTTAGTTGATTCTATTGGTCTTCTTGTAGTGTTCCTATCCCCTTTAGAACCCTCAATTCATCCCTTAACTCTTCCATAAGAGGCCCCAAGCTCCATCCAATGTTTGATGTGGAACTCTACATCTGAGACGACAGTTTTAATCATAGCTCTGATGTTAACTGGGATGATTTTGTACATGAGACTATGAAAATAAAACAGATTCAAAGAATAAAAAGACAAAAAAAAAAGGAAAAACATATAGATGCAAACAATGAAAGAAAAAAATCATAGGAACAGGAAATAGAGATCTTACATACATACTTGAAATATTTCCAGATAATATGATGATTTTACTTTACCTCTCAGCTAATTCAAAAAAAGAAATAAAGGTGCATTTTAAAAATCTATTTTTAATAAAAAAACATTGTACAGAATGCTGAGTTTCATAATAAAGTTTTTTCCATATACTTATATATACTCTGATCATAGTCATTCACCCACTATCCTTACCTGTCCTTCCCTACAGCTTCTGCTTACCCCCTTCTTTAAAAAAACAAAAGAAAACAAAAACAAAACAAAACAAAACAAAACAAAAACAAAACAAAACAAAACAACAAAATGCCCAAACTTTCTATTTTCTTGTGGCAATTTAGTATATCGTATGGGGTGTGGCATTTGAATCCATGTGTAAGCCAGATGTTGACTAGGTGTTACCCTCTATTGTCCTGCACATTATGTTTTATTTTTTTAATGTTTAATTGGTTCTTTTGTTTATTTACATTTCAAATGTTATCTCCTTTCCTGTTTTCCCCTCTGAAAACCCCCCATTCCACCACTTCTCCCTCTGCCTTCATAAAGGTGCTCCCCCATCCTCTCACCCACCCACTCCTGCCCCACTGCCCTAGCATACCCCTATGCTGGGCCATCAAGCCTTTACAGGTAGAGTCTCTCAATAACCGAAAGAGAAATTTACCCTTTTAGCTAGACTGACTGGTTACCAAGTGTCATGAATCAGATAGGCTTTATTTACCATCCTCAGAACTGGGATTACAGGCAAACCTACCCTTTTTATGTGGGTACTGTGAATGAAAACTTACAAATTAAAGCTAGAACAACAATCCAACATCCCAAACCCTGTATACCAGAATTCAATCTACACTTAGATATAAAATTAAAATTCATCTCTCAATTTTATGATGGTATTTCATTTGGTTGTTTCTGTTGCTTTACATACTTTTTTTGAATTTTTTAACTATTACTGTTATTTTTTTTTGAGCTTTTGCAGTTCTTGTGTTTGCTTCTGTATCCATTTATATCCATATATACTGAATTATTTTACTCTATTAGTTTTCAGTCTTTTATTAATATGTTTCCCCCTTTTAGGTAATGTTTCCTGGGTGAGATTTAAGGACCTGTTGTCATTCCTCTCAATTCTTCTACATGTGGGGATCTGTTTGCCAAGCGCCACTGTTGAAGCGGCTATTTTTCTCAATGTATGATGTTGAAACTTTTGTCAAAAAAATTGAAGATTATAGTTGTATTTTGTTTTACGAAGTGCATACTAATTTTGCCACTGTGGTTCTGTTGTAGAACTTAAAGTTAGGTATATTCTTATGTCTAATATTGATCAACCGTCATTCAATGTTCAAAAATCTGTTCTTGTGCTTAACAAATCACACAATCCAGCCTGAGAAGTTTTATTTAATCTCCAATATTCTTGCCTTGGCCACCTTCACTTATATGTCCTTTGAAACAATTGTTCATTTACAAGATTGTATTTTTATTTCTACCATTTGATTAAAATCTGTCTTCAACTAAGCTGACATTCCTATTCTAAAATTGTGTACTGTTTGCTTTTTTGTTGACTTTAGCCTGTCAATTACCCAAAAAACAAAAACAAAAACAAAACCAACAAACGAAAAGAAAAAGCAAAAAATGCATTAACTTATTGCGGCTATGTGTAGTAATGTGTAGGAAAATCTAAGTAGTTCAAAATGAGCTACTGAGTGAGCTAGCAGATTAAATTATGTATAATAATTAGTTAATAATTAGGTTAGCTGACTCTGTGTTCCTATATGTCTTGAGGTAGAATTATTTCCGATTTTCTGAGAAACCACCAGATTGATTTCCAGAGTAGTTGTTGCACTCCCATCAGTAATAGAGGAGGGACTCCTTGCTCCACGTCATCACCATCATGTGCTGTCACTCAAGTTTTTGATCTTAGCCATTCAGACAGGTGCTAGATGGAATTTCAGGGTTGTTTTGATTTGTATTTCCCTGATGAATATTTCTTTGTTGCTTGGCTGTTTGTGATTTCTCTGTGGAGCATTCTCTGTTTACCTCTATATCCCATTTTTAAAATTGGGTTATTTATTTTGTTCATGTTGAACTTCTCGAGTTTCTTATATATTTTGGATATTAGCCCTCGGTCAGCTGCCGATTTACTGAAGATGTTTTCCAATGGGTCCTAATGACAGTGTTCTTTGCCTTACAGAAGTTTTTCTGTTTCATGAGATCCCATTTATGAGAATTTCATAAGAGATTTTATCATATGCATCCTCTCTCACCCAGTTCTTCCCAGATCTGCACACAACACCCAATTTGTATTATTTTCTTCTCATCAAAACAAATTTGTACTTCCCAAATATTCTTCAGTGTATAATCTTTCAATAGATGAACATAATGGACTTGTAGAGGGTTACACTCTTCAAAGGAATGTTGTATGTTGTTTTTTTTCTTCCTCATCAGGGAACAGTTGGCAGCTGCATACAGGTTAGACATTGAGCTCTGTGCCCATCACTTCTCATCTTGATAAGATACACTCTGTCTAGGCCTTGATATGTATTGTACATGCTATTAAATATTTAATATGACAGGTACACCATAGAATGAAGATCTATCCCAAAATATTTACTGAAATGTAGGGAACCATATTGAATTTGGGCCTGGCCGTTTTGTGACTATAGCTCAAAGTGGCCACGTGACTCTTGGCCACACATACTCCTCTAAGAGCCTCTCCCATGAATTTACTGCACAGGAAGATAACATTCACGGGATGCTTCAGCCTAAGCAAAAATTAGTTATCTCTTCAGTCTACACCCGGTGTCTCCACCTCTCCACCACCTGACCTCATCGCCTGACCTCTTTGCCTCCAGCTAACACTGCCTATACCCTCATCTCCCCCTCCTTCATGTTTCACAAAGGTCACTCCCCCTACCTGAAAGCCTTAAAAGCTGTAACGTTCATCCCAATAAACGAGACCTTGACAACAGAACTTTTGCTTGGTCTCCTTCTTCTCTCCACCCCCATTTGGCCCACAGGAAGAAAGCCTCTTCGGGACCCTGAATAACTGGGTGCCCGCTGGCAGGGACACTGAAACTTTATAATATTTCACAAATTTTGTTGTTTCACATATTTTTTTTTTGGTTCTTTTTTTTCGGAGCTGGGGACCGAACCCAGGGCCTTGCGCTTCCTAGGCAAGCGCTCTACCACTGAGCTAAATCCCCAACCCTTTGTTTCACACATTTTATACTAATACCTTTTCATTCTGTTTTAGTACATACATGTCTGAATCTTTACCACATGAATCTGTTTCTCCTCAGTGTATTAGAACTATTAATGTTGATTGGCCATTTCCTCACACATATTGGCACTCTCATTATTCACCTGAAAAGATTATTTTCAAAAAGTAACCACTGGATTTTGTTATTTAAGGTACACACAGTGTAAATAGTACCATATTATTGTAACACATCCCTACAAGAAATGAAGTTCAGGATTCTTTCTTCTCTAAGTAAGTACATTATTTGAATTTGTAGCAAATACTCCCCATTTGACCTCCGGATGAAAATTTTTTTCACCTGTCCCAAAATGCCAGATGAACAGTGATGATGGCAAGAAAGATCCTGTCATAAATACGACTATCCTACTAAGTACAGGTAGAGAGAACTACCTGTATAAGATAATGGTATAAGATGAATGAAGGCAAGGATTTGGGTTCTGTATGCCTGGGATATGCAGTATTTGAATAGTTGACCAAGAAGGGATCTTGCTGATCTGCTTGGTCATTATTTCAGGCCAATTCTACAAAGCTACATGGAAGCAAACCTCACAAGAGGAGCCTACTTAGTTCCTCTCATTAGATGACTATTCATGCTCACAAAAAGAACTGTTCACTGGTGGGTCTCTCTGTGGGAAATTTTCTGGTGTTTTCCTAATGCAAAATGGCTTTTGGAAAGAGTAGAATCTTTGATGGTCCACAACTTGGTATGGTAAATCTGGTAGTTGACAATTTCTTGGCTATGATATACCATCAAATCATAAAATCAATAATTTAGTTATACTTGTCTCTATGTGTTCTTCCTAGGATAACCAACTCTAGAACACTTAAATGAACTTGTTTCCATGTAAAATCAAACAAGGATCTGACCCAAAGTAGCACAATACCAAAGTGGAGAGATAAAAATAACACTGAGATGCCAAATGTTTATCTTGCCTTCAAGAAACTATTAGACACCTACAGGCCAGAGTGAAAGATCAGCATGTTAGGACAAGAGTAGCCTATTAGCTGTGGCTACAGTGAACATTCTTACCTCAGATTTTAAGTTTATTGTGAGTTATAGTTCGAAATTATCCATATAATTTTGTCCATGAAAAATAACCAGAGAATTAAATTATTTTCTTTGTCAGACTTAACAAGGAGCAGAAATCCATAAGTTTCAACTTTGTAGTATGCCTCTCATCACAATTAAATGCCCATGTATAATTAGATATAAAATAAGTCTGAAAGTCATATCAATTAATAATAAGGACAATAACTTCTCTGTCTCCAGAGTAGAATCTTAGATATCAAGTACAAAGTAGAATATTTAAATGACTCCATCAATACATTGCAATGCTTTACTTCATAATTAGTGCTACAGACATGGCAAGGCATGCCAACCCAGGCAAAGAGCAAGGCTAATTAGTGTTGAGGGATTGAGACTCAACTATGACTTGTAAATTTTTACTGAGCTAGGTGAAAGGTCTCTCATGGGGGTCAACTGATGCTGGCATCGACCCAATAAAGGAAAGAGAAAGACATGAAAGGGTCAAAGAGGTCATCAGTGATAATAAGTGCGGAAAAGTTAAGTGCTTGGGTGTAAAATCATGAAGAGTGATGAGTTTCAGAACTCTTGAAAAGGCAATTAAATCTGAAGTACCTCTAATTAACTGCAGGGGTGAGAAGAAGCCATGGAAAAGCGGTGGAGGAGGAATAATCACGGCCCACTAGGAGAAACAGTGTTTTCTTCATTAAAATGCTTTTACTTAACTTCCTTCTGCAGAATGGCAGGGATGGCAGAGGCAAGCTAATTAAGCATTCACACGTTACCTATTAGTCATTTTTCAATCATATTATATAATGCCCTTGGAAAAGAAATTTCTGATAATGAATGTGTTCTACCAATTAAAGTAACCAAGAAATTACTCTGATTTGCAATAAAGAAATCTTACTTGACAATGAAAGTAAAATTATTTGAATTTTAGGGACTCAAAGAATCTCTCACTACTTTGTAGTTCCTTTGCTGCCATTTTCTATACTGAAATTTATCAGGAGAGCTTGTTAGAAGCAATTTTAGATTATGAGGAATCTAAATGAAAAAGCTGATTAATAAATGGAGGACATCTTTCATTTCTGTTACATTACTATTTGAAAAGTCTTTGCTCTCCTCAGTAAAATTGTAGTATACATAATTGGGATTATATGAAATAATTAAAAGTCATACTCATCATTCAAAGACTTTCCAGTTTTCTAAAGCTTACAGACTCATTTGGAATCAGTGATTGAAAAGGAATTTTCCGAATAATCAATTTGTCTAGGTTTTATTCATTCATTCTGTTGAGAACATTTTAAGGGTTCTAATCAAAATATTAATAAATTAGAAAATTAAATGCATTTCATAAATGAGTAATACTTAGAAGCATTGAAATTTAAGATAGCTATTCCCTCTGAGTAATAAAATCTATTTAAATTTATTATTGGGTTCATTAGCATTGAGTTGTTTCAAATAAACTTTCTGCACATTGACCTTGAAATGTTGGTATGATTATAAAACAAGAGAGGAAAAAAGAGACTTTCCCAATTTAAGACAACTGTAGCTTTTCCTTACATGCCAAAGGGTCTCAGAAAATTGCAATCGTAAAACAATACCTACATTTGGCTGAATCATAAACTTGACATATGCAATTAAGCTCAGAGTTGATTTCATAGTTTCAATGTTTTTATGGAAACTGAGGTCAAGGAAAGTGGTGTTCATGAATCTCAGCTGTACCTCAAGACAAAATGATTGATCTACAGACTTCATTAAAATGATAAACCAATTGCAGATAAACATAAATTATTTATTATTTTACCATGCTATAAAATTTAAATAAACGGTATATATTTTTGCAAAACCACTGATATTGAAGTAGATTTTATTGTCTATTTGATAATCAAGTCACTGCAATGTTGCATGATATATAGTTCATGAGAATATGGTCATTATTAAAGGGGACTGAGTTGTACCTATCTAAGTTACCTTGAACTCTTAATTTTTATCAGTTCAAAACTAATACTAGGCTTATTCCATGATATGAACCTGGGTGAAAAAGAAGCCAATCCAGGCATTCTTTTGTTTCCAATGAGACATTTCTATATGTTGTGAACTCTTTTTGAAGCTGCAGATACAATTTTAGCCTTCATCTTAAACACTTTCATACACACACACACACACACACACACACACACACACACACACACACACACACTGATATTATCACAACTCTGTGTGCAACTTTTCATCTAGGGTTTTCAATAATTTTAACTTTTCCTTTCCTCTGGAGGTCTTGGCGTGGCAAACTGACTTTTCTCTTTCAAAGTTTAGGTGAACTATTCCCTTGTCTGTGTGCCGTTATCTAGACTTGAACAGTTATACTGTACTTAAGTACTCCAGTGAAAGAATCAATTAATAATCTACAGAGCAAAAGTTATACTTAAAGTTTTCTTAATTGCCTTCAATCAACAGTAGCCTAATTTACCTAATACAACTTGGTATACTGCTTCATTTGCATACTCAAATTTGGAAGTCATTCAACTACACTAATTTTAAAAGACAAAAATATAACTAGGTAATTGAACATTCAAATGCATATTAATAGTAAAGAAATATGTAATGGTAAATGGATGAGCAAGAAAAGCCCAGAACATAAGTATTGATTTTTTGTCTCATCTTGGGCTCAGGTGTCTAAACTCCAGAATCAATCAAGAGTATACTTGTTCTCTTGTGAATTAAAATAATTGAATGGAAAGCCTTTGAATCCAACTCATTAAAAGTTCACAGAAGATTTTTTTAATTAGAGTTATTTTTCTCTGGTTTCTAGTATTACATAGTGTTTCTGCAGCAATGGATAGTAACTTGATCATGGAAAATTCTATTGAGAGGATTCAATTAAATTACTTTTTTTTTGACTAAATACAATTGACGGCAAACTAGACACATACACACACATATACATACACACACACTCAACCATACCTAGAATATTTATTACACTTGTGCATTATTTATATATTGCATATATCACTTGTGAGGCTCCAACCAGAGGGACAATTTAATCTGATAACACATGATTTTATATCCAATTATGACATAACATCAAGATGAATTTTAAATAACTATTTATTAGTAATAATCAAATAATTTTGTAGGTCTAAATGATTAAGTAATATATATTAGCGAGAGTTTATTCTTGTTACGTTTAAACTTTCCTAACAAAATAAATATATTTGAGTTCACTAGCAAATTTACTGCTGTCAAATTTCTACTTAGAAAAAGTGAGAAATCAAGCAAGTAGAAACAAAAAGACTATACATGGACTGACCCTGGGCTCCAACCTCATAGGTAGCAATGAATAGCCTAGTAAGAGCACCAGTGGAAGGGGAAGCCTTTGTTCCTGCCAAGACTGAACCCACAGTGAACGTGATTGTTGTGGGGAGGGTGGTAATGGGGGGAGGATGGGGAGGGGAACACCCATATAGAAGGGGAAGGAGAGGGGTTGGGGGATGTTGGCCTGGAATCCAGGAAGGTGAATAACAATCAAAATGTAAATAAGAAATACTCAAGTTAATAAAGATGGAAAAAAAAAAGAAAAAATAAAGAACTATACAAAGAGTGAACAAAACAAGGAGCTGATTCTTTGAGAAAATCAACAAGGTAGATAAACCCTTAGCCAGAATAACCAGAGGGCACAGAGTGTGTATCCAAATTAACAAAATCAGAAATGAAAAGGGAGACATAACAACAGAATCCGAGGATATTAAAAAAATCATCATATCTATTACAAAAGCCTATATTCAACGAAACTGGAAAATCTGGAGGGAACGTAAAGTTTTCTAGACAAATACAAGGTACCAAATTTAGTCAGGATAAGATAAACCATCTAAACAAACCTATAATTCCTAAAGAAATAAAGGCAGCTATTAAAAGTCTGCCAACCAAGAAGAGCCCAGGACCAGATGGGTTTAGTGCAGAATTATATCAGACATTCATAGAAGACCTCATACCAATATTATCTAAACTATTTCACAAAATAGAAACAGACAAGGCACTACCCAATTCCTTCTATGAAGCCACAATTATGCTTATAACTAAATCACTCAAAGACCGAACAAAGAAAGAGAACTGTAGACCAATTTCCCTTATGAACATTAATGCAAAAATACTCAATAAAATTCTTGCAAACTGAATCCAAGAATACATCAAAACGACCACCCATCATGATCAAGAAGGTCTCATCCCAGGGATGCATTTATGGTTCAATATATGGAAATCTATCAAGGTAACACACTATATAAACAAATTCAAAGAAAATAGAATCAAATGATCATTTTATTAGAGGCTGAGAACATTTGACATAATTCAACACCCCTTCATGATAAAAGTCTTAGAAAGATCAGCAATTCAAGGCCCATATCTAAACATAGTAAAAGCAATATACAGCAAACCAATATATACATCAAATTAAATGGAGAGAAACTTGAAGCAATTCCACTAAAATCAGGGACTAGACAAGGCTGCCCACTCTCTCCCTACTTATTCAATATAGTTATAGCCAGAGCAATCAGACAAGTAAAGGAGATCAAATGGATACAAATAGGAAAGAAAGAAGTTAAAATATCACTATTTGAAGATGATAAGATAGTATACCCCAAAAGTTCCACCAGAGAACTACTAAGCCTGATGAAAAATTTGAGCAAAGTGGCTGTGTATAAAATTAACTCTACTCAAAGGATAAACAGACTAAGAAAGAAATTAGGGAAATGACACCCTTCACAAGAGTCCCAAATAACATAAAATGCCTCAAAGTGACTCTAACCAAGCAAGTGAAAGATCTGTATGACAAGAACTTCAACTCTCTGAAGAAAAAAATTGAAGATGATCTCAGAAGATGGAAAGAACTCCCATGCTCATCACTTGGCAAGATTAATGTAGTAAAAATGGCCACTTTACCAAAAGCAATCTACAAATGCAGTGCAATCCCCATCAAAATTCTAATTCAATAGCTCATAGAGTTAGAAAGAGCAATTGTCAGATTCATTTGTAATAACAAAAAACCCAGGAGAGCAAAACTAACCCCCAAAATAAAGAACTTCTGAGGGAAATCACAATTCCTGACCTCAAGCTGTATTACAGAGCAACAGTGATTAAAAAAAAAAATACTGCATGGTATTGGTACAGAGAGAGGCAGGTGGAATAGAATTAAAGACCCAGAAATGAACCCACACACCTATAGTCATTGGATCTTTGACAAAGGAGCTAAAACCATCCAAGGAAAAATGATTGCATTTTCAGCAAATAGTGCTGGTTCAACTTGAGGTCAGCATGTAGAATGCAAATCGATCCATTCTTATCACCATGTACAAATCTTAAGTCAGCTCCACATCAAAACAGATACACTCAAACTAATATAAGAAAAAGTTGGAAGAGTCTTGATCACATGGGCACTGGGAAAAATTTCCTGAACAAACACCATTGGCTTATGCTCTAAGATCAAGAATCAGCAAATGGGACTTCATAAAACTGCAAAGCTTCTGTAAGGCAAAGGACACTGTCATTAGGACAAAACAGTAACCATCAGATTGGGAAAAGATTGTTACCAATCCTACACAGATAGAGGGCTTATATCCAAAATATACAAAGAACTCAAGAAGTTAGACTCCAGAGAGCCAAATAACCGTAATAAAAATGGGGTACAGAGCTCAACAAAGAATCCCCAGCTGAGGAATATCGAATGGTTGAGAAACACCTAAAGAAATGTTCAAAGTCCTTAGTCATCAGGGAAATGCAAATCAAAACAAACCTGAGTTTCCACCTCACACCAGTCAGAATGGCTAACATAAACAACTCAGGTGATAATAGATGCTGGCAAGGATGTGGAAAAAGAGGAATACTACTTCATTGTTGGTGGGATTGCAAATTAGTATAACCATACTGGAAATTAGTCTGCAGGTTCCTCAGAAAATTGGACAGGGCACTGCCTGAGGACCGAGCTATACATCTCCTGGTCATATACTATAAATATGCTCCAATATACAACAAAGACACATGCTCCACTATGTTCATAGCAGCCTTATTTATAATAGCCAGAAGCTGGAAAGAACCCAAATGCCCTTCAACAGAGGAATGGATACAGAAAATGTGGTTCTTCTACAGAATGGAGTACTACGCAGCTATCAAAAACAATGACTTCATGAAATTCATAGGCAAATGGATTTAACTAGAAAATATCCTGAGTGAGTAACCCAATCACTAACAAACACACATGGTATGCACTCACTGATAAGTAGGTTTTAGTCCAAAACTTGAATTACCCAAGATATAATCCACAAACTACATGAAGTGCAGATGCTTCTATCCTTTTTAAAAGGGGAAACCAAATTATTCACAGGGTAGGATATGGAGGTATAGTTTGGAGCAAATGCAGATGGATCAGCCATTCAGAGCCTGCCCCGTATATGTTTACAGCTCATATATATATATATATATATATATATATATATATATATATATATATATATATATATATGATTGATGAAGCTAACAAGTGCATGCTGACAGGAGCCTGCTGTCTCCTGAGAGGCTCAGCCAGAACATGTCAAATATAGAGGTGAATGCTGGCAGCAAATCATTGACCTGAGAATGGGATTGCAGTTGGAAAAATTAGATAATGGATTGAAAGAGCTGAAGGGGCTTGCAAGAACCCAGATGCTCTTCAACAGAAAAATGGATAAAGAAAATGTGGCACATCTACACAATGGAATACTACTCAGCTATCAAAAACAATGACTTTATGAAATTCATAGGCAAATGGATGGAACTGGAAAATACCTTCCTGAGTGAGGTAACCCAATCACAGAAAAACACACATGGCATGAACTCATTAATAAGTGGCTATTAGCCCAAATGCTTGAATTACCCTAGATGCACAGAACACATGGAACTCAAGAAGGATGACCAAAATGTGAATGCTTCACTCCTTCTTTAAAAGGGGAACAAGAATACCCTTGGGAGGGAAAAGGGAGGCAAAGTTTAGAACAGAGGCAGAAGAAACACCCATTCAAAACCTGCCCAACACGTGGCCCATACATATACAGCCACCAAACTAGATAAGATGGATGAAGCAAAGAAGTTCAGGCCGACAGGAACCGGATATAGATCTCTCCTGAGACACACACCCAGAACGCAGCAAATACATAGGAGAATGCCAGCAGCAAACCACTGAACTGAGAACAGGACCCCTTAAAGGAATCAGAGAAAGGACTGGAAGAGCTTGAAGGGGCTCGAGACCCCATATAAACAACAATGCCAACCAACCAGAGCTTCCAGGGACTAAGCCACTACCCAAAGACTATACATGGACTGACCCTGGGCTGCAACCTCATAGGTAGCAATGAATAGCCTAGTAAGAGCACCAGTGGAAGGGGAAGCCCTTGTTCCTGCCAAGACTGAACCCCCAGTGAACGGGATTGTTGGTGGGAGGGCAGTAATGGGGAGAGGATGGGAAGGAGAAGCCCATATAGAAGGAGAAGGAAAGGTGTTAGGGGGATGTTGGCCCGGAAACCCGGAAGGGGACTAACAACTGAAATGTTAATAAGAAATACTCAAGTTAATAAAGATTGAAAAAAAAAAGAACAACAATGCCAAACAGCCAGAGCTCCCATAAACTAAATCACTACCCAAAGACTGTATATGGACTGACCCATGGCTCCAGCTGCATATGTAGCAGAGGATGGTCTTGTTCTTCTCCAATGGAAGAAGAAGCCGTTGGTCTTGCCAAGGCTGGATCCCCAGTGTAGAGGAATGTAGGGGGTGCAGAAAGGGGGGCAACTGTGTAGGGGAACATCCTTATAATAGAAGGGAAGGGGATGGGATACAGGTTTTATCTCCGGGAAACTGGGAAAGGGAGCAACTTTTGAAATATAAATAAGAAATATCCAGTAAAAGCAAAATCTTTGAACAAGAATAATATTTGAGGGACACATAAATTTAGCATTGCATTTAGTGTTTTTACCCTCTTACAGATGTCCAAGCAAAATACTGAGTGAGTAAAGAATTAGGAAGCAATTAGTGGGATAACGATAACACTTTAAATATCATCCTACATCCCTACATGAAATTTAGCCAAGATTTTTTTTTTTTTGTATTTTGCAATTTTAACTAGGCTACAAACTCCCTGTCTCTTTGGCAGTTTCTAATTTGAATGGAAAAGCGTTTCATGGTTATATTCCCTGCTCCTTATGAAACACAACATATTTTAATATATGAATGTACATTTTCATGTGAGAGAGGAAGGTGTGCCTAAAGAACAGTTTACATAGTCAGAAAGACACAAAATAACTTACGATTTATCGAATTGACCAAAGATCCATTACAGAGTGTTTTAGAAAAAGCAGGAAAAAATTTAATGGTAACAGAATCTGAGAAAAACAGATCTAAGTAACAGACCTAACAGAGGGATAATAAGAGTGTCTTGCCTTCCAAGCAAAGGAGTCAGCATGGTGCTCCTGATAAGATGGGAGGGACGGAAGAACACTTACCAGGTTTGAACGTGGACCTCGCCATGTGACTGAGCAAGGGTGCATTAGTCCTACGATCTGGTGGATTTTGGAATCACCGAAGAAATAAAGATTGAAAATATAAAAATAGATAAAACAGACCACATCTTTGAAACATAGGTGGTGGAACATACAGAATACAGTGGTTGCCCAGTGTTTTATTAGACATAACATGTGCTTACATGAACAAAAACTTCATGGCTAAAGTAGAGAAAAATTTAATTACACAGAAATAATGAGTGACTATTGAAGAGACAACATGGAGTTATGAAACGTGTGAATGAAAAGTTTGGCCTTGGTAGTAAGAAAAACCTTTGCTCTTATTAGGATAAGAGACAAACTTCAAGAATAGACCAAGATGTTTGTAAAATCTTTAAATGAGAACACAGTGAAATTACAGGGTTTCTCCATCTCTTTCTTCTTCCTTCCTTCTTCACTTTCCCAGTCAGCTTTTCCTCCCTCTTGTACATTAGGAAACTATTAATGGTAATCATAGGCGATATTTGGTGAGTAATCAGGATTCTGATCAGAATGAGGCTTTGAAATAGATATGAGAATAGAAAATTCAAATGAATAAAAATGAAGTGTTGTTTTTATGATTCCTAAGGATGAATTAGGATTGAAATCAGTCATGCCAATTTCATAAGTGTAGTAATTATACAGAGGAAATTTAATTAAAATTATTTTATTTGCCTCAGGTATATTTTTATGGAAAAACAAAGTAAAATGATTAAGATCACGAGGGTTACAGCCACACAAAATATGGAAAGGCAACATAGAACAGAAAATATAATTTTTAAGACTGATTAGCAAAGAAATGTAAAAGTTTGAATGTTAGAGACAATTCTAAGTTTAAAAGCTATAAACTAAAATAATGGCACCCAAGCATGTGGATTAACTTGGAGTATGATGTCATTGCTAGCCTAGGATATTAGGGAACTACCAAACAGCACTTCAGTGTTCTGTAGGAAAAGCTAGTATCTCTTAGAAGAAACCGGAAAACACTGAATAAACTGCTAGCTGGATATAAGTATGATATAGGCAGCAAGATCAGTGACCAATGAAAAAATTTGGAATTTAAATAAAAATGCCAAGGCTCAAAAAATGTGGTAAAGTAAACTAAGACTGAGCATGTGAAAAGGCTGTCTTAAAACATGTTAGGATGTTTCTCTTTTTGGACAAAATTCAAAACATACCCTACTTGCATTTTCTGCATTGGGCAGTCTTCATGCTTGTTCCCATCACTCTTCTACATGCTTGCCTCCAGTGGTTTATTTATTGATGAGCTTATCAGATAGCACGTCAATCCCCCTTCAACAGACGACTGCTTCCCACAAAAACAGACAAGGGAAATCTACATCATCAGTAGCTTTTTTTTTTTCCCCCGGAGCTGAGGACCGAACCCAGGGCCTTGTGCTTGCTAGGCAAACACTCTACCACATAGCTAAATTCCCAACCCCCATCAGTAGCTTTTTAACTGAAAGTTCACAGCTCAGTATACTCTATACAGTGCAGCTGTATTATTAGCCTGGTTTTGAAGCCTCATTCCCAGAATAATATGATGTGTTTATAATAAACTTCCATAACTCTCTTTTAAATTCATTTTTCTACAATATAATCAAAATAGTAGGCCCCCCAGCTTCTTCCTATCAGAATAAAGGAAAGGAGGGGAGGAGGAGGGAGGAGGGGGAGGGGAGGAGGAGGGGGGGAGGAGGAGGAGGATGAGAAGGACGGAGGAGGAGGAGGAGGAGGTGGTGGTGGTGGTGGTAGGGCCAATTTCTTGGAACATTGTGAAAAAATAACAACAGTTTTCCTTATTATTTTAAAATGTGTTTTTTTAAGATATTGCAAGACAAGTTTAATGAAAAAACAAAACAGCACTTTTTTATGACAAGACAAAGACTATGGGATAGTAACATCCAGTGTCAAATATATTTAGTGGTATTGTGTGCCTAATCTCTACAATGACCTTAAGTAGGACCTCTGAGCATTCTATTCTTTTAAAGTTTGCGATTATCATGAAACTCTCAGATTATGTGGGCACTATTTTATCAAACTCAAAGTTCCATGCAATGATTTTGAGTATCAACAATATTTGTCAGCATTGCATCTCCACATGTAAGTTTGCTTGGCAAAACTGCATCAAATATTTAAATTTAAGATTTTTGCACATTTTTAATTATGCACATTAACCTACAAATACATTTTTATATAGGAAAGAATTCTTTTGACACTTTCTTTGGCATTTTAATGAAAGCGAATTGCAAATGTCAGGATGTGTCAATGAGACTAATCTTATTCCAATCAATAGAAGAAAAAGCTTCATATGCACAGTTGTCAACTAAGGAAAAATGGCAATGAGGTTGTCCAGCATGAATGTATTCAATGGATAAACTGGACTTGCTCCAGAGCTGAGCATGCATAGATACCAGCATGTCACAGAAAACATTTGGGTTTCATCTTATCTTGATTTATAGTTTTGTTGTGTTGCTTTACATTATAGACTCCTTATTGTATACTAGAAAATTTGGGAACTCAAAGGTAGATTCCCCTTATCTTTATCATAAGCATTATGTAGATAGGGTGTTAATAAGTAACATTAAATGAATATAAAAAGTTTAAGGTCTGGTTTGTTTGTTTCTGGTATGTGTGTGTGTGTGTGTGTGTGTGTGTGTGTGTGTGTGTGTGTGTGTGTGAGAGAGAGAGAGAGAGAGAGAGAGAGAGATTTACCCTTAATTCCTGCTAGTTTAAGAAATGTCTTACTTTTTACAGTTTAGTAAAACACAAGAAAATAATTTGCTTTTAATTTTTTGTTTTATTTAATAGATAAATAAATTTTGTTCTCAAAACCATATAAATTAAAGATAATTGTACTGTTATATCTTTGTTTTATGCCCAGCAGTTATTAACAAAATCTTTTGAACAAATTAGATCTTGGGTTGTCCTTTAATAAGGATTTCATTTTTGTTGATTTAACATTCAAGTGCTGGACAGATGGCTTAGCAATTAAGTTCACTGCACACTGTTCTTACAACAGACTTGAGTTCAATTCCAAGCATATACATCTGGCAGCTCAGAACCACCTGTAACTCCAGCTCCTTTACTGAATCTCTGCTCTAGTCAGGTGACTACAGCCAACTGGAAGTATCCTCACCAGATGTGACCAGTCTACTGCTTTTAAGGAAGGAAAAAATTGATAAATATTGATAATTACACACTAGTCATGGACGCAGTATCATACATTACTCCTTAGTGTGTGCAAGCATCTTGAAGTGGTACTTGTTGGATAACTCATCTCCATTGAGCAATGGCTGGTTACTGCTCTATTATCAATCACTGGACGGAACTGCTTCAGCTCGTGGTTTGGCCTAGGCTCTTTTATAAGAGTTAAGGATGGCAGATGCTTTAGCTACTGAGAAAGAAAGAACAGAGCAGAAGCAAAATAGAACAACTCCAAAGAGCAACAGGCCAAGTTCACTCTGCATTATATTCTTAGACAAATCATTGCAAAATGTCAACACATTTGCATGCAGAACTGAGAACTGAGAATTTAAAGCTATAAAGAGGAGATCGTATGAAGACATAGACAGTTTCAGTTATCCAGTAGATAGCTCTATGCTCTTGTGTGGATAGGCTTTTTCTTTTTACAAGAAAGACCTTCATAATTTTGTACATGTATTCATAACCTACATATCACAGGTGTTATCCTAGGAAAAGTTTATAGGAGATTCATAATGCATTGATCAATTCCATGACCTGTAAAATTAGCAATTGTTAAATTAAAGCAAGTGAAGATATAGGTCTATTTAAATGTATCCCTGGTACCAATTCCCATTTGTGTAGTTTGCCATTTGTCTTGCTCCTAGTTTGCATGTGGATTAGTCATAAAGTTCCTTGTGTACCTATAAACAGGGCAGGTAGCCTAACCTGGTATTTTATCACAAATTTGTTGAAATATGTTTTTAATGAACAACAGATTAAGAACCCCATGTTTATACTTCCCTTTTTCCCTTGCAGTAGATTCTAAATTCTTCATTTAGAGTTTAGGCATTCGAGGAAGTAAGACATGAGGGAGTGAGACATGACCATTGTGGTACATACATACAATTAGTGCACTTGGGAAGTAGGTGTGAGAAGATCTCCTGCTCTAGACCAGCTTGAGCTATACCGCAAGAACCTACGTGCGCACACACACACACACACACACACACACACACACACACACACACTCATACATACACACACTCACACACATACACATATAAAGTATATATATACATATATACATATGTACATATATATACATATATACATATGTGTGTGTATATATATATATATATATATATATATATATATACTATATACACTAATTGTATGTGTGCACCACAATGGTCAGCTTGAGCCTCCTTCATGTCTTACTTCCTCGAATGCCTAAACTCTAAATGAAGAATTTAGAATCTACTGCAAGGGGAAAAGGGAAGTATAAACATGGGGTTCTTAATCTGTTGTTCATTAAAAACATATTTCAACAAATTTGTGATAAAATACCAGGTTAGCCTACCTGTATATATATAGTATAAATGTAGATGAAGAAAGCCTTGATTTCTTTAGTGCTTTCATTATATAAGGACATAGCAAAGATTACAGTCTGCAACCCAAAACAGAACCTTCCTCAGAATCCATCCATGCGTTTTGACTTTAAAATCCATTTTTGTTGGATATTTTATGTATTTACATTTCAAATGTTAACCCCTTTCCTGGTTCTACCCTTTTGCATGCCCACCCCCTGCTTCTGTGAGGATGCTTCCCCTTCCACCTACTTACTCCTACCTCAGTGCCCTGGCATTCCCCTACACTGAGGAAATGAGCCTTCACATGACCAAGGGCTTCTCTTATTGATGCTAGACAATGCCATCCTCTGCTACTTATACAGCTGGAGCCATGGGTCCCTTGAGGTTGAGGCCCATTGTTGGGGGATTGGACCACCCACCCTTCTCAAAATTTTAACCCAGAATTGCTCCTGTCTAAAGGAAAGACAGGAACAAAGAGTGGAGCAGAGACTGAAGGAAAGGCTACCCTGAGACTGCTCCACTTGGGAAGCCATCCCATATGCAGCCACAAAACCCACTATTGCTGATGCCAAAAAATGCTTGCTGACAAGAACCTGATATGATGTCTCTTGAGAGGCTCTGCCAGACCCTTACTGATACAGATGAGGATGCTTGCAGCTAACCATCAGACTGAGCCTGGGGACTCTAATGGAGGAACTAAAAAAAAGACTGAAGGAGATGAAGCAGTTTGCAACCCCATTGGAAGAACAAGAATATCAACCAACCAGATGCTCCAGAGCTTCCAGGGAAGATATCCTTTTCCCTGGAGAACTACAAGAACTAATTCCTGATGCCTATAAGCTGATGCTAATCTTACTGGAGACCCTAGACTTTAACACAGAAACATAAGATAATAACATCTTGATAGTCTTTGGTTCATTTTTGGCATACTAAGATATCTTTTAGTTAAACAAAGGATTACTTTGTAATTTTCTATTATTTATTGATTATAATTAAGAAGTTAAGTCTAGGCTAAGAACATAATATTTATTGCCCTTGATAACTCAGTACATATTGAGCTTGTATTCAACAAATAAAGTCAGCACTTGCCTTCCCAGCAAGAAGTTTAAGTAATTGTAAACCTTATAAACCTTGTGACAAACTCCATGTCATTCATATTTTACTCAGTTGTAATATTCCCAGGCTTTCTGTGGAGATGTAGTTTTTCACCTATACGAATTGAGGACACTAGTGAATTTATCAAAGATTAACTATTACTTTAATAATCTCCTTGAGCTACACAGATGTGTACATTTTAAATATTTAATTCAATCTATTTTTTAAACATTTAGGCTACTGAGGAAATTTCTCATTTGGAAAACTGCTCACCTTTCAAATATGTAATCCAGAGTTCAATCCTTGGAACCCATGTGAAAAGATTGGCTGTCATATAGATTCATTTTTATCTCTTTTAGGTCACCTAAAATCGGTCTTTTCCTGCTTTCTACAGTCATTTGGAGGTTCTAACAGAGGAGTATCATTATGACCCTGCCCAAATGACTTCGTGGAACTAATCCTAGTCTCCTAACCCTAGGGAATTCTTTGAAATGTACATTACATTATTTAGTACTAGATTGCTTTCCTACCATATTTAAATCCTGAAGAGTAAAAACAAATTCCTATATAAACTATAACTTTGACTTTAGAAAAAACCTAGGATTTCATACCATCTTTTTCTTTATAGTAAAATTCCTTGAAAAACAAAATATAGTTTAAATATTAGTTGGCATCCAGTTCACAGTGTGCTACCTGACCTAGACAAAGCAGAGCATGAGCAGTCATTCTGTCCAGAATGACACCGTGGGAGGCATTTTTCTCTGAAAATGGGCAGCATCTCAGGGGCAGATAGCTATTTGGTGTCATCATAAAAGTTAGTGGTTGGTACTCAAGTTTTCTGGATACATGTGTTTCTGATTGTGTGGACTTCAAACATCCCTCTCTATATCCCCTACGAGGTCCATAAGATAATTCTTATCTTTTAAAGTGTGATAGTATACACTTGCATTCCCAGCATGAGAAATGTAGAGTCTGGGGAATTAGGGATGAAGGCCATCTTAGCTACATAGTGAGCTTGCAGCTAACTTAGTCAATATTTCTGCCTTTCTCAAAATCTGAGAAAGAAGACAGACTTATTAAGAGTGTAAGACACAGACAGAGACAGCAAGACAGAGATAAAGACAGAGTAAGAAAGAGACAAAGAGAGAGACAGAAACTCAGAGAAACAGAGGCAGAGACATAGAGACAGAGACACAGCGAGAGACAGAACTAATTCATTTAAAAAATACCCTTGTATTTGACCTACCCAGAAAGGGTCCATAGCACTAGAAATGCTGGAAAATAGGAAGCTATTTTTTCAATTCTTCTGACCTCCCCAATATGCTTTCTAAGCTACATAGTTCTGTGGGTTTATTTCTCAACGGTTCCTTAGATCATGAATTCTTTTCTTATTGCATGAGACCTGAAATCTATATAATTATCTTAGAATATTTGTCAAGTTCACCATAGTTACTTAGCTCATTCTTATGTCTACAACAGGTAGATTAAACATAGTTGTTGGGTGTTTGAGCAAATAAATTTATTACATTTTCTCTCTCTTTCTCACTTTGCTTTCTTTCCTCTAAACAGTTTCATATTAATGCATAAATCCACTTCTACTTACATATATATTGAGTCCATTTAATGCACATATGTATGTACACACATATACATAAATAATGATATATAAACACACACACATATATACATATATATATATATATATATTAAGTTGCTTTGTTTCTCAAAGCACTTGTCATTTATTCACCTGGAACTCTTTTCTCAGTCTAAGGTATCTATAGATGTAAGATATCCTGTAATTTTTATGTTCATTAATATGTTTTTTGTCTTACTTCTGGCCATGTAATTTCCAAAATGTTTTCCTAAAATTTTTCCTTGCTCTAAACTTTCTGTGTGTATGTGTGTGTGTTTATGTATATGCATGCATATATATGTATGTGTATGTGTATATATATGTATATTATTTCCCATAATTATTTACATTTGTCTGCTTGTACTTGATATATCAGCAGTCTATGCCTAAGACCAAAGTGGACTTTACCTTTAGCAATCTGCAGAGTGTTTTAATACCACTTAACTTCTAATTGTTCATTAAAATGCTGTAATTGTCTTAGCTGAAGATTTGTCTTCCCCGTTACATTCTCAGTTGAAAGAACACGGTAGGATGGCCCTGAGGAGGGGCCTATTGACATGAATCTCATTTTTAATCCACACAAAAATCCCAACATTGTGGAGTACATCAAGATTTGTGATTCCAGTGCTCCTATGGCAAGATATAAAGTGGAGACAAGAGACCCAGGCAATAGTTCTTAAGACCATATAGACTGAGATATGTTGGGCAATGTATCTATACAAGCCTGTGTAGATACATGGTTTTTGTGTGAAGGTCAGAAAACAACTTTGAAGAGTTGCTTCATACCTTCTACTTTGTTTGATAGAGGATCTTTTGAGTTTGTGTTTTATAGAGCATGCATAATCTAGACTAGCTAAACAATTAATATAACCCTTTCTGACTTCATCACTATAATCATAGCTTATATACAGATAGGGGAACAAGACATTTTCATTAATTAAAATACATTAACAGATAGACCCTAATATTTTTTTCTCATTTTTAAAGGGTAATAGTTGGGTAATTGTGATTGTAGTTGAAGTTAGCACCTTTTCGTGTTGTGGAAACTAAAACTAGGATATAGGAGTAAAACAATCCCTGGGAATTACATCTTCATAGGACATACTCAGAATGATAAAGCTCGGCAGTATGTAGTATATCATAAAGAAGGTTATTTGTTATGTAAGTGAGTGTATGTATGAGGATAAAATTTTTATGTGAAAAGTGTTAAATAAATACCACTTATACATGAGTGTATTTATGGACATTGAGACTATAATTATTTATAATAAAATGGTAGAATATAGTCTATTTTCATGCATCCAGTGTGATTGGAGAAGTGACCTCACCAGTCATCAAAGATACAGTTCAAGAAGATCTACATGACTCTGTGAGAGAACATAATAGCAAAATAAAATTAGTCAGAAAGTTCAAGTGTATATTTTCTGAGAAAATTTAAGGTGGCTACAGGTTACCTGATCTGGAGGAAAGAAGGAAATTGTTTCAGGAAATTATCAAACAAAGTCCCTGGGAGGTTATGACCTATTGTCCAGGAGGAAGTAAATATCAGTGGAAGGGCAATTTCGTGTAAGAGAAAACCACAGAAGATGATTCTAGATATAAAAGCAGAATTCAGACCAGACTGAACTTTACAGAGAGAAACAGAATTTATCTGTTAACTTGAAAACAAAAGGAACTTACTGAAGAGCTAAAAGCCTGATATTGCAATTATGGTTGTTTTCCAGATGATACTTTTGTATGCTGTCTTGCACAGTGGATTAAAGGGATAAGAAGTTTTACAGGAATAACAGGGTGAGACGAAATAGTGCAAAATGCAAGAGGTGCTTCTTTTCAGAAATATTTTTTCACCCTCATACCAATCAATGTTCTTATATGTAGACTAAGAAGCATTTTGTATGAATTACTGAGTTTGTACATAAAATGATCTTATGACTTTCATTTGTTTTATTACAACTATATATAAGTTAAATAGCTCTAATTTAAGAAGTAACCCTTGAAATCTTTTGGACTAATTAAGGAAGCGTTTATATTGACTTTGCACTTTTGTTGCTTAGCTTTTATCGCTTATGCATTCTTACAGTACTATGTCACTTTAATATCCAAAATAAATTTTGAAACATAGAAGAAAATATAGCTTTTGCAATTAAATACATAGGTATTAGAGGATAATGTGATCACACAAACTTGCTGCTGTAAATATTATGAATACTAAGTAATAAAATTAGGCATCATAGTGAAATTCATAAAAAATATTTTTTTTTACTTTTATACCATAACTCTGAGTGAGAAATGAGTTTAAATATATTCAACACAAGAACCTCACAGTTATTTATCCAATTATAAATGATTTTACCCTAAATCAGACTATGTTGCTATGAACTCACTTTGAATTTAAATCCTACTTTATCCCACTATTTCTATTTATACCTATAAAAGAGGCTTTATGAGGCTTTGAAATCTGTATATGTTATGATTTAAAAACATACAAAACTATGAATTAGAGTTTCAAGTATTGCTAGATATACATGCCTATAGTCACAGATTCCTGAAAGCTGAAGCAGGAGGATTATCTGTCATAAGTTTAAGGTCAGCATGAGAAATATATACATATAACAAAATCTATGAATGTGGGCCAGTGAAAGGCACCTTGTTTCCTGGTTGAGCTGAGAATTGAAACCCTGGTGACCTTGAAAGGGACGGTAGGCTTTTCGCCTGACTCCCAGGAAGCCAGGTCGGTCACTAGCCTGCAGCCCTCCTTAGATTTGTGACCATCAGTCACATAAGGGCAATGCTCCAAGCCCCTTCACAGGTACAGGACATGACCACAAGTCACCTAGGCTCAAGACAGATCTCCATTATACGAGGTGCCTAAAGACCTGGAGGCTTAGCCAATGAAACTTTCCTTCCTAGACATTCCTCCCTGCAAAAGGTATTTAATCTCAGGCGCACTCTGAGAAGGGCGGTGCAGTTTTACTCATCTACTTTCCACTATGATAATAAACGCCTTGAAAACATGGACGTCATCTTTTCATTGAGATCTGCAGTAGGGAGCCAAAGAGAAGGCCTTAGCCTACAGAGCCAACATCTAACCTCCCTATGAGTGCTTCCCTGAGTCTCCAACAATGGCTGCCACCAAGCCTGCAGTCCACGGCAGTCAAGCCAGGGACTCTCGACTCTCGCTGCAGGATCAGCTGGAGTGTCTCTTTCTCCCCCTCACCTCAGGCTAGATCTAGCTCTGCAGACCGGCACACTGTTCTCAGCTTCTCCACAGCATCCCAGCAGTGCCTGGATGCCCAAGAACCTGAGAATTCGACAGCCAAGCCACCTTGCAGGCCCGGGACCCCCAAACC
Organism: Rattus rattus; assembly: GCF_011064425.1. Taxonomy (NCBI): domain Eukaryota; kingdom Metazoa; phylum Chordata; class Mammalia; order Rodentia; family Muridae; genus Rattus; species Rattus rattus. The sequence continues at coordinate 110,755,305 of NC_046156.1, forward strand.
AGCTCTGAAATGTCCAGCGCTCAGACTGTGCTTCCCCACCCCCGAAGCCAAGAGATGTCCCTCGACTTTTCATAGCCCTACACCAGCCACGCAGCTGCGTAGGGTGAGGTCCAACTTCCTGCATCCAGTTTCCCCAGCAGTCCAAGCCCTGTGGCAGAGGAGACGCGAGCCCCCACCATTATTCCTACATATGAATGGATAGTTTTCTCCTGTAGCCATATTTTGTAGGTTTCCAAATGGGAATTCCCAGGAGTTGTGGTTGCTTGCACAAGATCAAGGCAGGAAATATTCCAGTGTAGAAGACGAGGTATTCCCCAGGCCCTAATCATAGCTGAAAATCTATTGACCATTGATAGTTCCCTGAGACAAGTCACTTTTCCTTAGTGCAAGATATGCTCCAATGGATGGTCATTAGGCAAAAAATGATGTGAAACTGGGAAGGAGATATGATCAGATGTCTGAGAGGAGTCTGACAAGAAGTGTTGAAGGTAGAAATATTCAAAATACCTTATTTATATGTATGGTTTATCAGATAATATGTAAAATTTGTTTAAAAGAATAAAAGGCAAGAGATTTTCAAGTACATTGCTCTGTAGCTACCAGAATAAATGTTAACCTGATTACCAGACCCAGCAATTGGTACCTTAGGCTAGCCTGACTTTTTCCTGAGATAGCCACTGAGGATCCTTCCCCTTTGTACATTTTTTTTTAACATCCTTTGTCAGATTGAAATATTAAAGCCTTATCTTCAGTCTTAGAAACACTGTTGCCCTCAGCCATAAGCTTTAGTCTTCACCATTGGAAGTCAATACTTCATTTGGTAAGTAATGAAATTATATATAATGTAAATTACTATATAGTAATGTAAATTTGCAGTGTTCAGCACAATGCCAGAATTTATGAGAAGAATAGAGAAAAATCCTTACAATAGTGAACGCAGTTAAAATATACCTGTTAAACAGAGTATCATTAATAGGGTCAGGAATTGGTGCTTTGGGGTGTTATTGACTGGGATTCCCTAAGTCTCTTCTTCATTCTCCATTTGTGCACTTCATGGAAACAGGATAAAGTTTTGGTTGTAGTTTTTGCCGGTGGGTTAGTGCTCTTATGGTTCCACTGGGGTTCCTGCCTGGCTACAGAAGATGGTCTCTTCAGGTTCCATATCCCTGATGCTGTGAGTCACAGCTAAGATCACCCTCATTGATTCTTGGGTGCCTCCCTTATCCCAGGTTTCTGTCATTTTCTGGAGATGCCCCCCCATCTCGCCATCCCTGTCTCTTGGAGATTTTCTTTCATTGTCGTGGTAATCTGGCTATCTTTCCTGTTCTTACCCACACCTGACCCTTTGCCCTTCATTCCCCTCTGTATCACACCCATCCTGGTCCCTGCCTCCATTTTCCATTCCATGACTATTTTATTCCCTCTTCTAAGTGAGATTCAATCATCCTTACTTGTGCATTAGCACAGCTTTTCTCGGCGGCTCCATTCAGCAGCTGACTCAGAGGGATACAGACACCCACAGCCACTCAGTGGAGGAGTAGAAGGAAGAACTTCAGGCACCACAGGGAATAGGAGCTCCACAGCAAGACCAACAGCATGAACCAACCTGCACACTTGAGGCTCTCAGAGACTGAACCACCAACCAAAGAGCATAAATGGACTGGACCTTGGCCTCCCTGCACATATGTAGCAGAGGTACAGTTTGATTTTCATGTGAATCCTGAGTATCTGGAACAGGGGCTATCCCAAAAGCTGTTTCCTGTCTGTGAGATATGTTCTTCTACCTAGGTTGCCTTGTCTGGCCTCAGTGTGAGAGGATGCCCCAGCCCTGCAGAGACTTAAAGTGCAAGGATCTAGGGGTACCAGGGAGAGACCCACCATCTCAGAAGAGAAGAGGATCAGGTTACGGGGAGGATTTAAGGACAGGTTGACCAGGAGATGGGTTATAAGTGAGCAGTAGTAAATAAATAAAAAACAAAACAACAAAGAAAGATAAAACCTAGTTAAAATACCATCAGCTCAACACCTAGGAAGGCCTACATCCTAGCATTCTGCTGCGATGTCTTTGATGATTTAGTCTTTTTTATCATACTATTAAAAAATCTGAGGTACATCCATTTATAACAATAGAAGATACATTTTGGTTTTTAATTATGGGGATTTTTTCTTCTGAGATCACTTGTCCCCATACACATGGATCTCTGTTGAGGCAGAACAGCATCGGAGAATGCATGGAGAGGCTGCTGCTCTATCTGAGAATTGGGAAGAAAGAAAAAAATCCTGATTGCCAGCAAAATTACCTGCGACACAACCTCAAGTGGTATGTCTTATGGCATGCCTTTCTCTAGTAATACAGTGGGTGTAAGCTAATCTTTAAGGAGAGGTCTTCAAGAAATCCAGATTCCTCTGAATTCCAATACTAACTAATGAAGGGTTTGCTTATTTCATCAAAGGTTCATGAAGTGATCTTAAATCATGACATGATAAATTTTCATAGGTTTCCTATTTGTAGTGCCTTGTTATTAATAGTCAACTAGAAGTCAATTTGTCGCCAGGGAGGTTTGTTTCAGTGTGAGCACTTGTTAGGAATTAAGTGGGCTGTCTGCATTCAATTACAAGTGAGATAGATATTTTTTTGGTTTTTTTGTTTGTTTTAAGTTTATTATACAAATTTGAACTGTATGACATTGTAATGGCTATTCAGTAGGTGAAGTCTAAATAGCCATTACAAATATTTGCAATGTAATAGAAATCTGCTTTATCTTTTTCTTTTCCATATAGAAATAAGACTAAACTCTCAAATAAACTTTGAGGAAATTAAAACAAAGGAGATATTTATGAGGAAACTTGCTGATAGCATGGATACTGTGATTCTGAACTTTTCATGATAATCTACTAATGACCAGGTAGAAAGGGAAAATTTTACAGATTACTGAAATGTATACATATGAAACTATTAATATTATTATAATAAGTGAATAATGTAGGGCTGTGATAAAATGATTTATAAGGACATGATGAATGATTCAGTGGAAGTCTCAAAAGACAAACTATTTTAGCAGTGTTAAATACACTATTTCCATGGCCACACTATGTTTTAGTGTATACAGTATCTAAATCGAGTCCTAAGATTCATTGGATTCATAAGGGTCATTCTAAAATTTCTGTAATGGCAAATACCATGCCATCCTTTTCTTTCTACTTGATCTTATGTTTAAAAATGAATGTACAGGAAAGTCCAAGTAATAGAAAGGAGTGCCAAGACGCCACATTAAGACCCATGCACCTACTAGTTTGGGAGCTTCTTTAGAAATAGTAAGATTGGATGTTACTTGGGAAAAGGCACCAAGCTGAAGAGTCTAAGAATTCTGTAAAACCCTTGATTCTATTCCATACTTTCCATCCATTCTGGTTATTGATTATTCTGAACCATGGATTCTCCTTCGAAACGGCAGTTACCTAGGATCAAGGATCTACTTTGTCAGATGCAAATATCAAGACAAACAATCAACAATGAGATTAGAAAATAAAGTGCCTCTTCTTTTTCATTGCTGTCTACAAAGGAGTTAAACATGTGTCCCCAGCTGATAAACATTGAAGGATTTTAAATAAAAGGTTAAATCAGTCCAAGCTGAAGTTGTCTTACTTGTGCCACAAGAAGGCAGATTAAGAAATTTTTCTTTATGAAGATGAGATCTAGAAATTTAATATATTTCCATTTATATTTTTTCAATATAAAATTAATTGCAGTATATGGTCATATTATACAGCGTCCATTTGGAAAGACCTCTAGTATGTGGGAATATACATAGAACTGTTAGTAGTGGGAAGGAAATTTTAAGTATATTTAAATAATATTAAAGGGTTTTTTTTCCTAAAATAGATCTTTAGCAACTGAAATATTCAGAAATGTTGTTCCTCTCTAAGTAGCAAATTAGCAATCTTTGGATTTAGAAGTGTTATCATGGGACAATAACTTTTCTGCCCTGCCCCATGCCTCTCTGGCAGTAATTCAGGAGACTTGGATGAATGATGATTTTACAAACAGCTATGTTAATAATAGAACTAGAATTCCCTAATGGTATGGTTATGCAAAATTTTGAAACCTCTGCTCACACTCTAACTCTGCAAGTTACATTTAGATAATCCACTGTGATACTCAACATATGCCAAGACTCGTGTATATAGTAGTTAACAATTTTTCAAATATTAGTAACCACATAGGTTCAATGCTTCACATTTCAAGATTGATTTTCAAATTTAATGTTTCTCTCTGTTTCTGTCTCTCTGTCTCTCTGACTTTGTCTTTGTGCCTCTCTGTTTCCCTCTTTATCTCCTGGCTTCTCATTCTCTTTATCACTGTCTCTCTCTCTCTCTCTCTCTCTCTCTCTCTCTCTCTCTCTCTCTCTCTCCTCCACACACACACACACACACACACACACACACACACACACACTGTTCCTTAGAACTTCAACATAATTTAAAGAAAGATATTTTGTTCTTAACCTTTCAATAACTTCTGAAAACTTAATTTCTCTCCTCCACAAATGGCTTATTTTGACAGTTTCTTGACATAATCATAAATAGAAATATTCCAGAAGGCAAGAAGATTGGTGATTCATGATCATTACTAAAGTAGGTAAAATAAAAGAATAATTTAGTATAATTTTGGCTGTAATTAAATGAAGAAATTTGGTCTTAGATTTTTGGGAACTATGCTAGATTATTCAAAGTCTTGGGGTCTAATTCTATGGATGTAACTATATCATTTTATAATAAAGTCATCATAAGGCTTCAATGAACAGAACTGTGGCATGAAAAAAGTATAAGTATATATATTTACCAATTCCCAAATTTTGAAATATATTCTCATTTAACATGGAGAAATGACTCAATGGTTAAGAGCACTGGTTGATCTTTCAGAGGACCTAAGTTCTGTTCCCAGAGCACATAGCATATCTTGGAACCATCTCTGTATCTCCTGAGGGATATGATGCCCTCTTCTACCCTCTGTGGACTCCAGGAATATACATGGGGTACAGACATACACACGTACATTAAAAATCTATAAACCTATATTTAAAAGCATATGTTCATTTTGAAAATGGAAATGCCTTTATCATTGTATATTAATTCAATATTTTTTATCTCTGTCTTTTGATGGGATTTTTGCAGGCTGAGTTTCAAAAAGAAAACATTTGGTTTTATTTACACTGACTAAGGTTTATTTATTTTTTATACACATGCTTATGTGTGTACATGGATAGGCACATATTTGCTGGTATCCAAAGTGGCCAGATTCCCTGGTGTAGGAGTTAAGGCCAGTTAACTCCACAGCATAGATACTGGGAACTGAACGTCAGTTCTCTGCAAGAACAATAAGCACGTTCATCCGCTGAAGCATCTTTCTGTCCTCAGATGTGTGTATTTAAATATCAATGCACTCTTAGTGTCTTCATCAGATACGTGGAATTAGAGTACTTAGTTTCAAAGAACTAATAAGCAAACCAGTATTAATTTAGTATTTTCTTAAACACAAAAAAACCCACAAATAGTTCATAAATTCAAGTAAATAAAGAAGCACATGTGATCATTAAGGATCCAAGTACCTACCATAAAAAAATCTTAGGAATTTTCTTAAAACTGTTAAAGCTGTGGAGATAGTAAAACAGTCATGGAGATCAACCTTGGGACTGAAAATCTATTCCAGTCTTTCCATTCCATTTACTTTATGCACTATGAAAATTTTAACAATAATTAATGGAACTTTATATTTTAACTTTTCCACTGAAGGCACTTGTTAATTGCATCCTTTACTGGATAGGCAGCAAAGTGTAGGGGAAGATGAACTATATGCAATTTGAACAACAGTCAGAAGATCTAGAAAGAATTTTTTCCACAGCATTACCCAGTTTACAAAAGCTTCTCTTTAACAGACAGTGACTCACTCCTAGGAGCATTTACTTCTAATTCTGGCCTGTGGCTAAATTTCAAAGCTCACACCTCAAGAGTAACAAGACAATTATTCTGTCGGCTTTACTATCATAAAATGTATTTGATTAGGAGACGGAATGTTTTCTAACTACCCAATTCTCTTATTTAAGTCATACTTGAAGGTTTTATTATCTTAACTCCTAACCATGCCAAATCTACCTCTGGTTTCAATTCTCTTTTTCCCTCAAGTCATATCTGTCTTGTTACTTTATTCAAGTAGTAAGTTTGTGGAATAGAATACATGAAGTCCAGAAGCCGATACCATAGCTGACTGTTATTTCTGCTAATGGAATCCACTGCAGGTTAGATATTTAAATAGTATTATTTGGACATTGAGTATATTGTGTGTATTGACTACAAAATGATATTATGAATGAATTATTGAAGTGTAGGCAGCAAACACTAAACCCAGTTTGTAGATTATATTGCAAGAGAGGAAAAAATAAAAAACATCTTCTACACACACAACAGGTAGTTTTGCATATATATATATACTTGTCTGTGTGCACACTGGAATGAGGTGTTTAGTTGTTCTTCCTGGAATGCCAGGAATGAAGTCATTTTATAGCCTGGTAATCCTTTGCTCTCTGATCAGACAAGATCTGCCCATGTGTTCCAGAATTCTGTTTTGACTCATCCCATACCCTTTCCCCTTGAAACCTTGAGTATTGTTTTTAAACCATAAAACCAATTATTATGCATGATATCACTTGCGCTTAATAGCAACCTAAGTGACTTCTGTGTCAACAGTAAAGGTTCTTGTAAAAAATATCAGTTATACTTTAAAAAAATTCTCAAAGTAAATATACCTTAAATTGTCATTCACTTGGAACTGAGTTGTTATCTAAATACCTTTTTTTTTTTAAATTTACTGTGCCAGACTCCAGAACACTTGGTCTAGCACCAGTTACAATCAAATCAGTTTAAGCTGAGTTTTAGTCTTACCTCACCCTGATTCTTAATCCCTGCCTTCTGTAAAGCTTGCAGGGAAATCAACACATATACGTGCACACACACACACACACACACACACACACACACACACACGTACAAGCTTGAGTGTGTAAGTGTGCATACACACACAAACACACAGATACACAGATACACACACACACACAAAAGCACATTGAGTTTCATTCTTAGTTCTTTGTGTGTGTGTGTGTGTGTGTGTATCTATGTTTCTCAAAGTACAAACTCCTTAGTCTTTACAATGTTGCTTGTATGCATACTTTAAGAGATGACAATAATGAATAACCAATGTTATGATCTTCCCACTTTCAACATTCCTTTGTTTTTCTGCAGTCTGTGTGCTAGGTTTGAGGACCCATAAGATTTCCTTCCCCCTTCTGTGTTAGCATTTTTCGGGTCATTATCTTTAATTTTGTATAGTTTATGCAGCTATGGTAACTAGACTTTATCGGTGTAGGTTTTCTAACATTTTCAGAAGCTATACTGTATGAAACTTGTATTTCTTTTACTCTTACAGTTGTCCCGCTCCTATCTTCTGTTGTGACATTAGAGCATAGATGTAAGACATATGTTATAGACCTATTCATTAGCACTGGGCACTACACAGTTAATTGTACTCAACATTTAAATCAGATTGAATCAATAAGATCATGCCACTAAATGTTGTCATTTAGCTTCCAAGGAAATTAAGCAACCAATAGTCCCAAACATCTATGACACATATGAACTAAAATAAAGACAAACCAGGCCATATATTCCTAAGAGTATAATAGGGACACACATGCCTGTTGATGCCCAATAACTCGCTAGTTGTAGTCTACTCAACAAGAGGACAATTGAGTCTGGTACTGCAAACCTAGCCAAGGACTCAGGAGTAGGACATTTATAGATCTTGGAGGAGAACCTTCAGCTGCCAGTTTACTATACAAGCAAAAATTTCTAATTACATTCTGAATATTTTTCCTTATATCCATAGTTAAATATAGCTGTCATCCCTGACCAAGGAAGGTTCTATTTGAAATAATAGGAGACCGTAACAGGAAAATACAACTAATTTTTGTCTTTGAAAATTAAATATTAAAGTCTAGAGATGTGGCTAGCAGATTAAGATCTTCAAAGGAGTTAGATTCATTTTCTAAGAAGAAAATTCGTAACCACCTCTAACTCCATTTTTAAGAAACCATGGACTTCTTCTGACTTCCCAGGGAAAGAAGCATGTGGGTCTCATACACACATTCGGGATCCCATAAAACACAGTTTTTATGTTTTAAACAAATGCAATTTCTGTTCGAAAACAAAAAAAGAAAGTCTGTGAATTCCACTTATTGGCTACCAATACATGGACTGACTTTCAATCAGTACACAGAGTCAAATACCGTGGAAATTATTTTCATAATATCCAATAAAAACCCATTGATTTTATTTTTACTTTTAATATTTGTGTGTTGCATATGCATGTGAATGAGTGTATACGTATGCTACATGTGTGTGCTGTATATGTGTACTGTTTTATTGCCCTATTTGAGTATGAATACTTAGGCCAGTGGTGGAATTCAGGCAATATCCCATATAACTCTACCGCTTAGCTAAATCCCCAACCCCATAACTCTCTGATTTTTAACACAAAGTTTTCAGTTAACTTGCATCATTCTGTCTTCACTACATCTTTAGCTATTGAGGCCTCTGGTATCCTGCATTCTACAATATGTGCAGGTCTAATATTACAGGGGTACAACAATGTCCAGAATTTCCATCAATGCTCTGAATTTGAACTTATATGCTCATGCTTGAGTAGCAAGTCTGTTACTGACATGTAAGACCATATCAGGTCGAAGTTTCTAGTTGATTCCACAGTCCTTTGATGTATTTACGACTGATATGATCCCCTATGTTTTTGTGATCTTTGAGTCTTATACCCTTCCACATGGCCTGGAATAGAGCAAGGATCTAATATAACCTTGCTAAATAAATATTGGCACAGAAAATATTTGCATATAATGTACTTTAGTCACACACTGTTCTCACTGCTGTGATAGAATATATAAAGAAATATGGCTTACTATGTGTGTGTATGTGTACGTTTCTTGTCTGTGTTTGTGTGTATGTCTATACTAAGCTCTACCAGCACTTTTGTTGATCATTCATCACAAAAGCCCTATTATTTTAATAATTTTGTTGTTAATTATAATGTTTTATTCTGTATGAATTTATGAAGGACCTCATAAACAGATTCTGTAACCACCTATGTTTGAATATGTGTAAAACTTGTCTTGAAATTATGCATGAGGTAGAAAAATACAGTACTCATTTCAGATGCTAAGAGAATCAGCAAAATGTACTTAGGTGGGCAGGGGAAGTGACACAGTAGTGACTAGTCCATAGACTCTCTCTGGTTAGTGAAGCTTAAAAAGATATTTGCAGCACAAGACACCTATATATTGTATAATAACAGCACAGCAAATATTGTAAATTGAATATATATATACATATATATACATATATTTTTTTTCTAAGTAATGTTAAAAAAAAACATTTACCAGCAATCCCTGTATCAAATGTGGATAATGGGACCTGGGAAGATAACTCAGTTGATATTAGGCCTTCCATGAAAGCATAAAACCTGAGTTTTCTTCCTCATAATCCATGTAGAAAGGAAAATTCAAAGGCACACAAGTGTGACTTCTCTGTACTGACAAATAGAAACAGGCTAATAAAAGAGAAAGTGGAGACATATAAGCCTAGGAGAAATCTTCCTGAATAGAACACTAATAGAACAGTCACTAAGACCACAGATTAATAATTGGGACCTCATAGAACTGAAAACCTTCCATAATGCAAAGGACACCATCAATCAAACAAAATGACAGCCCACAGAATGAAAAGAGACTTTCGACAATTCGACATCTGGCGTAAGGCTAATGTCCAATATATATAAAGAACTCTAGGAACTAGACATCAACAAACTAAATAATCTAATTGAAAAATGCAGCACAGATCTAAACAGAATTTTCATGAGAGAAATCTCAGTTTGCCAAGAATTACTTAAAACATGTTCAACAACCTTAGCATATATGATATATCAACGGGGAAATGCAAATCAAAACTGCTCGAAACTCCATCATATACCTGTCAGAATGTCTAAATCAAAAACTACAGGTGACAGCTCAGACATGCAAGAATGTGGAACAGGGGTACCACTCCTCCATCACTGGTGGGAGTACAAACAGGTACAGCTACTCTCAAATTCAATCTGGTGGTTTTTCAGAAAATTGATCAATCCACCTCAAGACCCAGCTATACTGCTCTTAGGAATATATCCAAAGAAGGACGCTCCATTCTACTACATACTTTCTCAACTATGTTCATAGCAACTCTATTTATAATACCCAGAAACTTGAAACCACCAAGATATCCCTAAACTGTAGAATGGATATAGGAGAGGTGGTACATTTGCACAATGGAGTAACATTCAGTTGTAATCTGCAGGCAAATGGATGGAAACAAAGCAAACCAAAACAAAACAAAAAAAGATAAATCATCCTGAGTGAAGTAACCCAGACCAAGAAAGACAAACATGTTATGTACTCACTTATGAATGGATATTAGCTGTAAAGTAAAGTTAATTATGCTACAGTCCAGAGACCTAGGGAGGCTAAATAAAAGAGAGACTTCAAAGGGTGTATGCAAGACTCTCCCTGGACGAGGAAAAAGAATAGATTTTGCCTGTGTCCTGGGGACAGGTGGGGTTGGGAAGAGCAGGAATCAGGTGAGGAGAGAAATATACTGGGGAAAATGACTGAATTTTTTTTGGAGCCGAGAATTTCAGGGGCAAGGTATAAACCGAATGCAATGGAAACTCCATGGAGACTATGAATATAACCCTAATAAAGACTCTTAGTAATGGGTAACACAGAGCCTCAACCAGACACCTTTTGTCACCAGGTAGAACCTCATGTGGAGGTATTGAGACACCAACCTAGTCACAAAATCTTAGAACTGCAGTCTGTCCTGCCTTCAGAGTGTTCTGGAATTGAAGTCAAGCATAGTAATCGTCAGAGAGACCTCATCCGGCAAATGATGGGAACAGATACAGAATCCCACATAAAAACATTAGACAGAACTCAGGAATCCTGCAGAAGAAGAGAAGAGGAGAAGGAGGAGGAGGAGGAGGAGGAGGAGGAGGAGGAGGAGGAGGAGGAGGAGGAGGAGGAGGAGGAAGAGGAAAGGAAGAGGAAGAGGAAGAGGAAGAGGAAGAGGAGGAAGAAGGATCAGAGGAACCAGACAGGTAAGGGACAGCAAAAACCATGGCCCACTGAATCAGGAACCATGGGGCTTGTATAGACTAGCAAGCCTGTGTGGGTCTGACCTAGGTCCTCTGCATACATTATATAGTCAAGTAGCTTGGTGTTCTTGTGAGAGTCTTTATACTTGGAGCAGGGTTTGTCTCTGACTCTTTAGCTTGCTTATTGGATCCTTCTCCTCCTACTAGGTTACCTTATCCAGCTTTGAAGTGATGGCATGTGCCTGGTCTTCTTGTAGCTTGTCATGCAGTGTTTGGTTGATGTCCCTGGGAAGCCTGCTCTTTAATTAATTAATAAAATTAAGGAAGGAGATGAATGTGCGAAAGATACCTAGTGTGGACCTCCAGTTCATGTACAAAGATACAAATATGCATACAGCTATACAAATGCATGCATTTACACACACACATACAGGCTCACACATATGGAAGAAATATTTAAGATAAGACATATCAATACCATTATGGCTTTTGCCTTACCTGGTACAAACCCCAGATAAATTTCTGAGTATGATATTACCTATCAGAAAGTCACAAAGTATGAATTGCACTCTCCTGAATAAAAATAAGGCTATTCTAAATATTTTCCTAAATACAAAGAGTGAGGGCATTTATTTTTGGTAAATGTTACGGTTCCTTATTTATTTTTATACAAAACAGGAACACTTTCAACTTTTTATTATCTCAATCATGTTTATCAATCATTTTATTCTATTTCCTTCATATCTGTAAATGTTGTTTAATTCATCTGTTCTGGCCAAGTCAATTCTTGCTTTTTCACATCTAGACTATTATAAAATTTTTCTACTCAATGTGATACCTGTGTAAATATTTCACAAATCACAGTGAGCTAAATCATAATGTAACAACTGAATCAGTACAAAATAATAGGACAGAATTATTGTTGTTACTACCTATTATCTTCAAAATGTTTTCAATCTTCTAATTATTATTATGAAATTTAAGTATATTTCTTGTCTCACTATTTAAACTAACCAACAGACAAACAAAAACATGCTGTCTCCTGTTAACAGTTGAAATGTCAAATCTCAGTGGGTTAACTTAATTGAACCAACATTTTTCACTGACCAAAAAAAAAATACAAAGTGGGTCAGGTAAATATTCTCAGCTGCCAACTTACCAAAAATCTTTGAGAAGAATTATAGATGAAGAATGGCAGGAAAAAACAACCCAAACCAAACCAAATGAAACCAAACCAAATCAAAACAAACAAAACAAAACAAAACAAAACAAACACCTCTTGGGCTCAGCTTTCAAACAATTGCTTTGTTTCATCTTTCTGGAACAAGTGTAACACAGGAAAGCCCTTTGTCAGTACTGTATAAAATTATTATGAGGAAACTCAATTCCAACCTTGGATGAGGACGAGATACACAGCCTTTACAGTGTTCACAAATGGTAAACTGAACTCTCTTGCAGATGCTTGGTGATATCTGCTCCATGTTTGGTTCTGAAGTCTGTCTTGATTTGTCCATTGCTTCATTTTTTCATACCTTCACACCACTTTATCTTCTTTAGGATTTCTTCATAAATTTCGAGTCATAATAGTGTCCATGTTAGTTTCAAATATGTTATGTTATATTACTGCATTCAGTTTTGACTTCAAAAATGCCTAAAATGATATCTTAACAATTTTCTAGAGCCCCACTATTTCCCTAAACAAAATTCCACATTTTAAATTTAAAAAATGCAGTATTCTTTTTTATCCTGCAACCTTTCCTACATCATACTCCTCCCACCCCCAATATTCCTGTTTTAGCCATGGAAGCCCAACTTTTACGCCTGGTTGATTGATGGTTATTCATGTCAACTGTGTAATAGGAAGTCTATAAATACTGAATAAGTAAATCCTAAACTTTTATTCTGAATGAGAAAAAAAAGTTAGATCCTTATCATCTTCCAGTCTCAGTGTTTTCATCAATTAAACTCTCATTTTTATTACACGTGCTCTTTAGCACCAGAGCTGCAAAATGATCCAATCCCTTCAATACTAGAGAAATATCCTTAGACCTAACTCCTTTTCTATATAATCCTTGCAGCTATTTTCAATATTTTTCTAGATTTTAAGAGATCATTGATTTCATAGACTGTTAGTATCACAAAGATACTATACACTATACTTTTTTCATTAATAATACTGACTTGAAACCAAATATCCACGCCTTTCACCATTCCTGTAGCTTTAGTGCTCAGTGTAGGTATATCATATCTGTGGAAGAAAATGAGCCACCTAACTGTTTCTGGGGACACTGATTAATGAGTAAGATATTTGGAATATCTACTGTCCAAATGTCACCTACTGATATTATTGTAAAAATAGACATAGGTTTGATAATATATTAACACTGAACTCTTAATAAATGATTGTCTTTGGCAGTGTGAATATCTTAAAAGGGTCTCAAAACATAGAAATCTTTATATATACTATATATAGATAAGTGTAGGTGATTAATGTATATACTAATAAACTCAATACTATTGAGAATTTCATAATTATTAGCTGAAAAGTATTCCTTTATCAATATAATAATCTAGAAGCTAATTGGTTTACAGAAAATACATGGTGATGTTTTGGATATCACTTGTGTATTAATAAAACACAGACGTAGAACTATGAATAGTACCATGTGCCTCAATGCGAAGATGACGCAAAGTGATAAAATCAAAGCCCAGGGACTGGAATCATTTTGATACTCAGCTCATTCAACCTTATTTGTTTGTACAATTTCGTATAAAACTGACTATGTGCGGATACACATACAGTCTCAGGAAATATTGAAGCTGAAGAAATTTCTCTTCTACCCGTTACAGAGGGAAAGTGTTTGAGTAGTATCATAAACAGCCAAATAAACTCATGTGTAATATTTTGATCCATTAAATAAAATATGGTTTTATTTACATATGTAAGCACACACTTCCATGCTTTTATGTAAAATGAGTGCAACACTTTGAAAATATAGTTGACATTAATAAAAGGCATAAATATAATTCAAGTTATGATAATTTCATTTTGAAACTTTCTCAGAGAGCTACACATCTTCTGTAGGAAAGAACAATTTGAATTTGCCTTGAATATTTTTCTCCATTAGAAGAATCTTGCTTGAAATCCAAGAGTACATATAGCATTTATTTCTGGAGAAATAGTTGAGGCCTCCCAGGCAGGTTCCGAGGTGCTGAGAAGAGTGATCGTCACTAACAAAGGAAAGGGTGATCATTGAGTGTGCAGAGCTGAAGAAATTCAACAGGGACCACTTAGCTCCAGAAAATCTCCTCATTATGTTTGCTACCATAGCTTAAATCACCATTATTAAAGCCATAGGTTTTTCATCTGAAACGTTGTTTTCAAGTAGACTGCTGTAAATCTATATTGCTGTAGTATAGATGACCTAATATTATCTATAATTGCTTGACAATAATGGACCATCTGCTGAGTGTTTTGCAAGGTCTTGACAGTGCACCCAGATATATATGTTTCTTATATCCATTTTTCAAAAAAGCAAACTAAGGTCACAGGGATAATCAGTGGCTATGCGTGTGTCAAACACAAGCTTGAGGAGCTGAATTGGGATATCCAGTAACCATATGACAAAAGATGCATATGGCTCCACACTTGTCTATGACTCTAGCATTTGTGCTGGGAACTGTAGAGATAAACGACCTTATGTAAAGCTAGCCTAGCATGGTACCCCCAAACCTCCTTTGGATTTCATGTCTGTGCTTATGAATATACTTGCTCATACCTGTGCCCAACACACACACACACACAGAGAGAGAGAGAGAAAGAGAGAGAGAGAGAGAGAGAGACAGAGACAGAGAGAGACAGAGAGAGAGACAGAGACAGAAAAGAGAGACAGAGAAAAGAAACAGAGAGAGAGACAGACAGACAGACAGACAGACAGACAGAACAGACAGACAGACAGAGAGGCTAGTATAGCAATCAGAAAGAAAAGCTTCACACACATCAAGTACTTTGTAAGTCCAAATAATTCAGTCTTATCCCTTACAGACACATTCGCTTCCATTACTTCCTCAGCAACACATCATTTTTTCTAGGTATTCTTGACTCTCATATTTGTTTGGAATACACACTTCTTTTACCTGAGGGTTGAATCTAGCTGTTGGTGTACACATTGCTTTGGATATTGAAAGATTCCACAGCTTTAGCCATCTAAAACCGAAGTCTCCATTTTCTTTAGCTTGAGCTGGCCACTATTTTAATCTTTCATATCTCAGGAAAATCGAGCACATAACTGTAACTTTCATGTGTCAAGAACTGTATACCCTTGTCCAATGCCACCTTACATCTGCCTATCTCAGGTCTGTTTCTATTCCCACATCCAACATCTCACTAGTTTTCTTTACGGTTTTTATTGTTGTGTTACCAGGTCTATTCTAACCTGCTATCATTTCTAACTTGATTAATGCAGCTACTTCCTACTTCTGTGGTTGTGGCAGAGCTTCACTTCCTGGGAATCAGTTTAACTCCATACATATCAAAGTGGTCTTTTAAACAGCACCATTTTGTAAGTCATTTCTGCTTCAGCTGCTGCCTTTGCCCCTTTATTCCTATCACCTTAAAGGATGTAATTTTGTGAAACCATTTTGCTCTTCTGCAACCACCTTCTTTCTTACATCAATATTGTACTGCCTGCGGCCTGGACTACTCACTGCTCAACCCTATCTGCCCTTAGTGGTTAGACATGAGGTGATGTGAAGTCAAGGACACAGACTCCTGGAGCAAGTGAAAAAGTGCCCAGCGGCAAGCTCATCTGAATGATGCTCAAGCTCCTTTAACAACTTCTACTTGAAACTCATTGGTCCCAAGAAAGCATCTCTTATAAACAGCAGTTTCCGACTGGCTGGCATTGTTTGTGCCAGCAATCCTTGGTCTCTCAGGCAGTGCTCAATTTGGTCCTCCTAATGGAGATGGTTCTGTGGCTGTACCCTCCTCTGCACCCACCCCTGTGTTTGCATAGAGGTGGCCCCACTGTTCCTGCTACACTATTGGTTACACAAAACAACAGGATACCAGACTTGCTTGGTGAGGCCTGCTGGTAACATTGAGCAAAAGGCTCTTCTCAAGGCTCAGGCATTCAACAGTTCTCACCCTGCTAAATATCCCTTCTAGCTCATCTTTCCTTTTACCTTTCTGTATCCTTGTATCTTCGTTTCCCAAATTTTCAATTTAATGGCACTCCCTTTTATACCACTATGAATATATGCCATTTTTCTTTCCTACCAGGTTATTTTAAAGATTCTTATGATATATTATAATTTCACTTGTAAATTTTGTGAAACATGAATTGCCTTTTCTTGGGTCGATTTTTTTAATATTATATCCGCATGGCATTTGCCAGGGTGTGATAAAAAATATTTTGATGGACAATTATAGCTACAACTACATAACTGCTATCCCTATGCTTTACAGGATTAAGCAGTCTTTTCTAAATGTTTGCAAGGAGTTCTGGTTTTGTTTGTAAAAATAATCTCAAGAAAAGTAAGAAAGACACCAAATAACATATAGGTATGCTGACACATTTTAATCCAGGGTAGAGGAATGCTAGAGTGCTGAGGCAGGAGTGGGTAGGCAGGTGGGAGAGCACCCCCATAGAAGCAAGGGGGGAAAGAATAAGAGTATTATGTACAGAAAACTGGGAAGGGGAATAACATTTCAAATGCAAATAATAAAATAACCAATTAAAAAAAGACACACTGGGACTTGAAGTTCCTGTCATTCATAACTTTATTTGCTTGGTTAGTCACTCCAAGGTATTTTATATTATTTGTGACTATTGTGAAGGGTGTCATTCCCCTAATTTCTTTCTCAGCCTGTTTTTCCTTTGAGTAAAGGAAGGCTACTGATTAGTTTGAGTTAGTTTTATACCCTGACACTTTGCTGAAGGTGTTTATCAGGTTAACTAGTTCTTTGGTGGAACTTTTGGGGTCACTTAAGTACACTATCATATCATCTGCAAATAGTGATATTTTGATTTCTTCCCTTCCAATTTGTTTCCCTTTGACCTCCTTTTGTTGTCTGATTGCTCTGGCTAGGACTTCGAGCACTATATCAAATAAGTAGAGAGAAAGTGGGCAGCCTTGTCTAGTCCCTGGTTTTAGGTGGGATTGCTTCAAGTCCCTCTCCATTTAGTTTGATGTTAGCTACTGGTTTGCTGTATATTGCTTTTACTATGTTTAGGTAAGGGCCTTGAATTCCTATCTTTCCAGGACTTTTATCATGTAGGGGTGTTGAATTTTGTCAAATGCTTTCTCAGGATCTAATGAAATGATCATGTGGTTCTTATCTTTGAGTTTGTTTATATAGTGGATTACATTGATTGATTTTCATATATTAAACCATCCCTGCATCCCTGGGATGAAGATTTCTTGTTCATGATGAATGATCATTCTGATGTGTTTTTTGATTCAGTTTGCATGAAATTTATTGAGTATTTTTGCGTCAACATTCATAAGGGAATTTGGTCTGAAGTTCTCTTTCTTTGTTGGGTCTTTCTATGTTTTAGGTATAAGTGTAATTATGGCTTCATAGAAGGAATTGGGTATTGGTCCTTCTGTTTCTATTTTGCAGAATAGTTTGGACTTCAAGTCTTTGAAGAAAGAATTTGAAGATTTCAGAAGATGGAAAGGTCTCCCATGCTCATGAATTGGCAGGATTATATTGTAAACATGGCTATTTTGCCAAAAGCAATCTACAGATTCAATGCAATCCCCATCAAAATTCTGACTCAATTATCCATAGAGTTAGAAAGAGCATTTTGCAAATTCATTTAGAATAACAAAAAAACCCAGGATTGGCAAAAATCTCCTCAACAATAAATGAACTTCTGGGGGATTCACCACCCCCAAAAGCTGTATTACAGAGCAATGGTGATAAAAACTGTGTGGTATTAATAAAGTTACAGGCAGGTATATCAATGGAATACTATTGAAGACACAGAGATGAACCCACAACTATACTCAACAATAAAGAATATCTAGGGGAATCACCATCCCTGACCTCAAGATGTATTAAACAGCAATAGTGATAAAAACCTTACAATATTAGTACAGAGACAGGCAGGTATATCAGTGGAATAAAACTGAAATGCAGACATGAATCGACACACCTCTGGTCACTTGATCTTTAACAAAGGAGCTAAGACCATCCAGTAGAAAAAAGATAGCATTTTCAATAAATGGTGCTGGTTCAATTGGAGGTCAGCATGTAGAAGGATGCAAATTGATCTATTCTTATCTCTCTGTACAAAGCTCAAATTCAAGTGTTTCAAGGACCTCCACATCAAACCAGATAGTCTAAGATGACGAAAAAATGGGGGAGAGCCTGGAATGCATGGGCACTAAGGAAAATTTCCCTAAAAAAATTTCCCTAAGATCAAGAATCGACAAATGAGACTTCATAAAATTGCAAAGGTTCTGTGAGGCAAAGGACACTGTTATTAGAACAAAATGGCAACCAACAGATTGGGAAAAGATCTTTACCAATCCTACATCCGATAGAAGTACCTAAAAAAAATGTTCAACATCCTTAGTCATCAGGAAAATGCAAATTAAAACAACCCTGAGTTTTCACCTCACACCAATCAGAATGGCTAAGAAAAGAACCTCATTTGACAACAGATGCTGGTGAGGATGTGGAGAAAGAGGAACATTCTTCTATTGTTGGTGGGATTGCAAGCTGGTACAACCACTCTGAAAAACAGTCTGGAGGTTCTTCAGAAAATTGGCCCTAGTATGACCTGAGCACTCAGCTATACCTCTCCTGGGGAGATACCCAAAACACGCTCTAACATATAAAAAGGACACATGCTCCACTATGTTCCTAGCAAACTTATTTATAATAGCCATAAGCTAGAAAGAACCCAGATGTCCTTCAACCGAGCAATAGATACAGTAAATGTGGTACATTCCCACAATGGAGTCCCACTCAGCTATTATAAACAATGACTTCATGAAATTCATAAGCAAATAGAAGGAACTAGAAAATATCATCCTGAGTGAAGTAACCCAATCACAAAAAAAGGACCAAAAAACAAAACAAGAACAAGAACCAGAACAACAACAACAGCAACAAAACCCACATGGTATATACTATACCATATATACTATAATATGATAGCTGTATATTAGCCTAAAAGCTTGGAATACCTAAGAAAAAATTCATAGATCCTATGAAGCACAAGAGGAAGGAAGACCTAAATGCAGATGCTTCAGTTTTTCTTAGAAGGAAGAACAAAATACTCACGGGAGGAAATACAGGGACAAAGAGTAAAGCAGGAACTGAAGAACAGGTCATCCAGAAACTGCCCCACCTGCATATCCATCCCGTATGCAAACACCAAACCCAATCACTATTGCTGATGCCAAGAAGTGCTTGATGACAGGAGCCAGATAAGGATGTCGCCCCAGGCTTTGCCTGAACCCTTACTGATACAAATTGTTGGGCCCTACCTTGGTGTTTCCCTCCCTGCTCACTGAGCCTTTTAGCCTGCTATAGCAAGAAATTGATTATACCCTTGGGAGCTGCTCTTAGCCCCTGATTTGGGGCTGGGATTTTCCATGGCACCCTTCCTCCCCACTGAGCCTTCCTGCTTGTTGTTGTTAAGAAGTTGTTTATGCCCCTGATTGGGCCAGAACTTTCCACCACACAGACTTTTCCTGTCTTCCTGGTTGGGGATTTTCACCTGCCTTGTTGTTTTCCTCGGCTTTTGCCTGGGGTATATAAGGAGATCTCAGTAAAGCCTTGGTGACATTTGCTGAAAACTGGTGATCCGTGTACTTGATTTATTTCAACCCCGCAGACGTACGCCCGATATTCATACACTGGCGGCGCAGGCGCCGACAACAAATGATGATGCTTGCAGCTAACCATTGTCCTAAGCATGGGGACCCCAGTGGAGGAGTAAAAGAAAGGACTGGTAGAGATGAAGGGGTTTGAAACCCCATAACAACAATACCAACCAACCAGAGCTCCCAGGGACTAAACCACAATCCAAATAGTACACATGAACAGACCCATGACTCCAGGAGCATATGTAGCAGAGGATGGCCTTCCTGGGCACCAATGGGAGGAGAAGCCCTTGGTCTTGCCAAGGTTTGCCACCCCCCCCCATCCCAGTGTAGGGGAATGTCAGGGTGCGGAGTTGGGAAGGAGTAGGTGGATAGGTGGGGGAGCACCCTCATAGGAGAAGGGGGAGGGGAATGGGATAAGGGGTTATGTATAGGAAACCAGGAAAGGGAATAACATTTAAATGAAAATTTTAAAATCCAAGTAATCATTGAAAGGAGAAAGATTGGCTTAAGTTCAGAGAGACCAGCCTAACCAAATGCTTCAATCTGAGTAACAACTAATCTCATCCACTAAGTCAGAAGATTCTCTCAGTAAAGAAATAAATGCACATTATTATTTTGTTGAATGTTCTCCTTATCCATGTTTTTGAAGAAAAGGGGAAATACAAAACTCCATGCTAGTTTGAAAATATATTAAGTAAGAACTAGTGAGAATGCAGAGGAATGAATGCTCTTACTAATCTTGCAGACTATCCCCCATGCACCCCCATCGTGGCTTGTGATGTACTGTAACTCTAATTCAAGGGTATCTGACAACTTCTTCTGAATTGTGTGATAGATCATACTTCGTTTTATTCAGAATATTGGTCAATAGAAAAAGTTTGTTTAAATTGTAATAGAAAATCCATTTCCTTCATAGATTTATAATCAAGCAACCATTTAAAGACAGTGGATCCCAGAATTGACAGTGTTGCATATCATTAAAATAAAAGCATTTCTAGTCAACAGCATTCAAAAATTACCCAGATCTAAATCTATCATGATAAGTGTATGTATGCATTTAGAGAATACCAACAAATGCATTTTATTTATAAATAATCTAGTCCAAAGCAGATTTATATAAGAGAATACAAATCTATGAAGGTTATGAGTAGGAATTAAAGAATTTACTTCATGTTTACATGTTCTCAAGATTACTGTCTTGCGTCCGCTGGACTGTCTGACTAGATGGTGAACTAGATATACAGTTCTGGGCTTTCCTGCAGCTTAGGGGATCATTTCTCAACAGTCATTCTTCTACACATTACCCCCCACTTCTACCTCCCACCCACACAACCACACAAACCCAAGATGTAAAGAGTGGGGAAAAAATAACCAATATCATTTATTGTCTGATCTTTTTGGCCTTTCTGTACTCAACCTTATGCTTACAGCCATCATGCTCTTATTTTTAATAACTATCCATCAAGTTTTCTCATAGATCCTCACCCCATTTGTTTATTTATTCTTACATACTTCTCTTAATACAGTAACAGAAGAAACTGAAGTTACATGCCAAGTAAAGTACATGAGACTAGTCAAACAGGACCTAAGACAGCACAGCAAATAATGACTACCTGTGCTAACTTCTGTGTATCTTTTCAATGAAGATGCTAATGCTACATGGTGTAAATACACAGTAGTATTAATTAATCCCTGAAATCTGAAGCATCATTTATTTGTGGGAAAATGCCAAAACAGGCAGAAATATATAACCAAGTAGCAGTTTCTGATATGATTTTCAAATGAGTTCGTAATAACATGGTCCCTAGTATCTAAGTTTGTCTAAGGATTAATACATACTGTTTGGCTATGCCTGTGGTATAGGTTTTGCTGTCTTAATACTTTATTTTGTGCTTCAAAATAAGTTTAAAAATATGATTTAAGAAAGTATATTCATTTCTGTTTTCTCAGCAGGATTTTAAATAATTTATGACTTTTGTTATATTTGTTTTGAGAGTAAAATCTACTGCCCAATATAGCCTTTCTGTCATTCTTGTTTCCACAGTTTTTATCTTAATGTCACACATAAACAAAAGACTATAAATCCTGCAGTAACTTTGCCAACTCAGCAATATTTTGTTAGCACTTATTTTTCTTTCTTTTTTTATTTCTATGTGGGGCTTTTAAAATTTTTAAAACCTGGGGAGAGTTCTGAAGTCATTGTGAAGGTTCAGGGTTCATATGGGGGAGGGGGTAGACCTGAGCACAACAAGGCAGCTTCTGAGACAAACAGTAGCAGAGGCATTCCTCTGAAGTAAAAGGCTATTAGGTAAGGATAGAAAGATGGGAGGAAGCCACAATATGGAATGAGCTGGCAATCCTATCAAAGGAATTCACGAGGATAATCTTTGCTAGAGAATGTAAAACACCTAGGTTAAATTTCATTCCATGGCTGAAAAATTAAGCACAGGACAGTCTGGTTTTTAAAACATTTGTGTCTGTGAGAGAAACACAGTCTTCACATAAAATAACCTGTGAAGGTTTGTATGCTTGCTCTTGTTGTCATGCATTTCCAGCCAGACTAGGAAAAGTGTTTAGAGGACTTTCCTGTGAATATTTTAGAATGTAAAAGAGCTTTTGATAAGATCATCAAATTTCTACAGGTCGTTCCACGAAGAAAATCAACAGCCAAGATTTCTGAAATGCAAACATCATAAAAGGTAAAGGCTAAGAGAGAAAACCAGATTTTACTACATGCAGTGAAGCATAAATAATACAAGATGGCTTAAGAATAACCATTTTGATACAAAACACATCTCTGAAGTGAAAAGAAATAAAATAGCTTGTCCTTAAACTGTGGGTGACGTGGCCTGTAAACATGGGTTGCAATTATCCCAAGCAACATGCTTCAACATAAAGAATTTAATTTTGTTTCGTAGCTATATAACTAAACAATAAAGAAGCAAATATTTTGTTAAGACATCAATTAGATAAAATATAACAAATTAAGATGCATATACAGGCTTTTCGTGCTATTTGTTAGCTTCTGATTTGGTAGAAGTTAGAGCTCAGCTAAATCAATATGTTCCCAAATTATTTGCCTCAAAATGATTGCCACAACATCAGAAAAATCTAATACCCACCTTTATCAATGGATTATCACCCAATATTGACCTCTGGCCTTTATGTGCACACAGAGAGAAGTAGAAGGAAACAGAAAGAGGGACAGAGTGGTGAGAGAGAACAAACAATATATGGGCTATATAGCTTATTTTGAATTATATTGTCAAAATTGCAAGATTGGTGCCAGGAAATGGAGGATTCGCCTACTTACACCATCTGTGATGTTTGAATTAAAATGACTTCCACAGGCCCATAGGGAATGGCCCTATTTAGTGCTGTGGCTGCGTTTGAGTAGGTTTGGCCTTATTGGAAGAAAGTTGTTGTGGTACCATGTTCTGCCTCTCTACAGGAGAAGGCAGGGCCCAAGTCTGGTACAGTGTTCTTTGTTCCATATGTTCCATTGTGACTTCTGTATGCAAAGCAAAAAGGGAAGAATAGAGTTGAGCAGGATCTGTCAGATTAGGAGTGAGGAACTAGTTTGGGAGGGGCAATAAGAATGAAAATGCCTTTTTCAGGAGTCTTAATGTCATGGTTTGTTGAGGTGAAGGCCTTCCAACAGAGACTGGTAGGGACTGGCTCCACTTCTACTGTTCTCAAATCGCTGAGATTCCTGGGATTTGGGCCGACTCAGCCTGACCAATTCTATGCCTGTCTGATCACAGAGTCCACTTGCAGTGCACTATGTCACTGGAGAATGGGGCTTTGAAGTTTCAGAAGCTTTAGTCAGGTTCCATGTCTGCTCCTACCCTCTCTCTCTCTCTCTCTCTCTCTCTCCCAGTCTAAATTACAGATGTAGAATGCATGGCTACCTCTTGGGCACCATGTCTGCTGTATGTCACCATGCTTCCCACCAAGATGATAATGGATTGGCCTCTAAACTTCAAGCCATCCCCAAATAAATATTTTTCTTTATAAGAATTTCTGTGGTCATGGTGTCTTTTCATAGCAACACAAATCGTATTTGTATTTTTGTAATAGGTCAGATCATACTGTTAGTTGGAAAAATTTGACTTTGGGAATTTGGATTGGAAAAGCAGGTGAATTCTTTAAGGGAGCATAAGAAAGCATACTTGTAAGGGCTCTAAGAGAGTACTCCTGCGGGAATTGAACTGTGGGACCCAGCTCAGAATGTTTCAGAGGACAATATTGCCATATGACCTAGATAGCTTTCTCATGATATCTTAGTGAATAATGTGGCTGCTTTCTGCATTCATTCAAAAAGAAATCTGTCTGAGACTAAACTAAAGGTTTGTGGATTAACAGTATTGGCAGAAGACATTTCCAATGCCTAGCATTGATTTTGTTGTATGGCTATTGGTGGTCAGTCTTTTGAAGAGTTATAATGAAATGAAGCTGAACAAAGAAATATACAAAATATCCACTGAGAGCTAAAAAGAACACCAAGAATTGTAAACAGATTTTAAAATCCAGATGATACATGTAATAAAAGAAAGTGGTGACCTCAGTACAAGACACCTCCCAGTAAATCTTTCATCTTATGAAAAGAAATTGAAGAAAAGTGAGGAAAAAACTCAAGAAAAGTTAAGGAGAAGTCATTAGGGTGCACAACTTAGAGGCTGGCAGGTCTGTGAGTTCAGAATCAGTCAGTTCTACAGAGTGAGTTCCCGGACAGCCCAGCTTAAGCATTAAGGGGTCCATAGAAAAAAAAAAGCTTGTAAAAATGTAATTGGATGAGTAAGGTATGTTCCACCCCCAGCAAGCAACAGAACTGGGCAGCTTCAGCCAAGTGGGTCTAGCTTTAGAGTAAAGAATAGAGGAAAAAAGGAGTACAGAGTCTCCTTCAGCCACTGAGGCCTGGCCTATGTCAGGGATGTGCCTTCATGGAGGGTCAGTGAGAACACTGTGTAAGGCTGTGAAGATAAACCCTAGATCGTCTTAGAGATTCCAAAATGTGGAAATTTCAAGTTCTGGAATACATGCACACTCAAGCTTCAAATTGGGAGAGGAACAAGTTTAAGATAAAGAAGTGTGAGACAATCAACAAAAATAAGAGAGTTGAAAATATGAAAAGCACCTTGACATAAGGAAGCAGAGCAAATTTCATGAAAATACAGAACAATAGCTCAGTATATGCCAGACAATAGTAGCAAAAGCATGATATGTCTGTGATGAAAATATATTAAATGAAGGGAAAATTCAAATATTAACCTTCAACAGCTCAGTTGACTTAGAGAAAGAACATAAGGAAGAAATTAAGACAAATACTGGGATTATACAGTTAGAGGAGGATAAATAGTAGTAAAGGAGGCTTTAGGATTTGTGCAAAAAATGTATTTTTGATGTGTGGTAAATTAAGTATAAAAGACAGAGGGTTTAAAACATACTGAATGAAGCAGCAAACACCCTCTGTTTTCCAAAACATGCAAATATATTGCCACTGGAATATCAGAGATCTGCAACCAAATTCAACACAAACAAAATCTCAGTGTAATGAACTTCCAACATCAGACAGAAAAGATTCTGGAAGATGTGTAATAAACGTAGTAGAGGTTGAGGAGGGAATCCGGAGAGGAGCAGCAATTGGATGTACAATGAATGAATAAATAAATTAATGGGGAAAAATGTTGCTATTAGAGAAGGTCCAAGTTTCATAAGAATCTCAACAAGTATAAGTTCAAAAACCCTATTGCCATGTTTGACATTTATGTAATTAAATACCAGGATAATCATGATACAAAATTATATTTTAAAAGTAAGAAGTTAGGTAAGGATTCAAGGTATGACAAAAGTAAAAATATCCTGTATTGACAGGGAAGTCAGCACATGGTATTGACAGGGAAGTCAGCGCATAGGATGTGTGGATAGAGAGATTCATGTAAACTAGTGAAAGTATAATTGGAGTTGTAGGGTGGGAGCAGGCTGTGAAAAGTAACCTGACTCCTTCTTGAGATAGTTCGAATCCCCAGAGACACTAAAAGGGAAGGCAGGCACAGTCCCAGTCTCCTAAGTGATAAAGGCCTCACTAGCTGCAGCCCCCCACAGACACCTGTAGAGAGGTTTGAGATAGACCAGTCACACAGGGCAATGTTCCAAGCTTCTCCTTCACAGGTAAGGATTTGACTACAGTTCACATAGGCTCAAGACAGCTCAGTCACAGAAGCAGGATCATGCCCCAAATATGTAGATGTGGTCTTCCCAAGCTCCAAGGCCAAACCAATAGGAGGTACCTGCTGTCAGACACTGACACATCTGAAAACTGTATTAGGAATTGTGCACAGGATTAAACGTGTGCAGGATCTATTCCATCGTCTGAGAGCTTCTGTTATAAGAGCTGTGACACTGCTCCTTGGAGAAGAGACCTACTATCCCAAAATCGCACCCAGAAGCTCACTAGCTGGCTAGACAGTCTTCTGCTGGCTCAGTCTGGCCAAAGCAACAGCAGCAGAAAGGAGAAAAAACACCAACAGAGGCAATGGAAGGAGTTCCCACTCCCTGCCCAAGCTCCTTTCCCATAGCTTGAACCCATGCAACTAGCTAGGCCAGAGATCCCCTTGGAGAGCCCCTCTGGCATCAAAGTCCCACAAAAGTGGCACTCTTTCTCTCTCTCTCTCTCTCTCTCTCTCTCTCTCTCTCTCTCTCTCTCTCTCTCTCTCTCTCTCTCCCCTCTCTCCAAAAATAATGTACCAGTAAAATATACATTAAAATCTAACTAAAACAATGTACAACAAAATACAGTAATGTCATGCATTAATTTAGTATTTCTGGAAGAACACAAAGATGTTTGTTACATAATGATGAAGGTGAATTGTAAATATACTAGATACTCAACACACTGCTACAGCACAATTTATACCAAAAAGGTTTACATAGTTCTGAAGCAAACTACAATGCAACAACAGATTAACATCATATCCAGATAAAAATGAGCACAGAAACATGGGAACTTAACTACAATTCAAACACACACACACACACACACACACACACACACACACACACTAATATCTATATATATATACATATATATATATGTAGTATTTGATGAAATCAGAATATACATTCTTCTATATATGTGTATACCATATTTTTTGCCCAAAGTGAGTTCTTAAAACACATCAGCAAACAGAAATTATCCCATATATCTTTCTAGGCCACAGTGTCATGAAACCCAAAAAGGAGGATAGAATAAGGGATGAGGAAGAGAAGGAGGAGGAAGTAGAGGAGGAAAAGAAAGAGGGGGAAGAAGAAGAGGAAGGACAAGGAGGAGGAGGACAGAGAAGGAGGAGGATGAGGAGAAGGAGGAGGAAGAGAAAGAGAAGGGCAATAGGGAGCAGAGGAAGAAGGACTGCAGGAAGGAGAGGAACATAATAGGAAAGATGAAGAAAACAAGAAAATGAAGATTGGAAAATGGACATGTCTGTGAAAATTACATTCCGTGTTCCTTAACAAACAGTATGTCAAAAACAATGTTGAGAGGAAATATTTTGGATCCTCACAGCAGCATACAGAAAAACAAACAAGACATAAACAAAAAGCTAAGAATGTGTCACAAACAGGTCTAAGTGAGTTAATGGTGGTGTCTCTTTCAAGGCAGAGGATGTTTTTATATCAAGGGGCTGGAAAGTGAAGGAAAACAGCTGGCCTAAAGCTCATAAAATGACAAAAATGTGCAGAGCAGAAATACAACAGACTGCAGAACAGCAAATCAGTTCAACAGAACTAGGGGGCAGGACTACAAAAACATAATGCAAATATTTTTGTCTAGATAAACTAAAGAGAGAAGTCTCGAAATCAAAGACTGAATAAGACAGTGTGCTGCCACCACAGAAAAGCAAAGATCATTATACACTACAATAAAAATTGAACAGTTATTGTTAGATAATCTGTAAAAGTGGAACAGTTCTGAAACATATCAACACTAATATCTAAGGAATACAATGTAGAGCCGGAGATACAGCTCAGTTTGAAGAGTTTGCCAGGGTTGGGGATTTAGCTCAGAGGAAGAGCGCTTGCCTAATGAGCGCAAGGCCCTGGGTTCGGTCCCCAGCTCCGGAAACAAAAAAGAAAAAAAAAAGAGTTTGTCAGTCCACAGTAAGCTCTGGGTTCAATCCCATGACAGCTATTCTTAGTTGTTGTCAATTTGACTACAAGCTGAATTATCTAATTCGCTAAAACAGAGTGTATATATGGAAGGGATTTCTATTCAATTGGACGAGGGATAATACACTTCTAACATGGATCTTTGTTTAAGGAGACATACCTTTAATCCACATCTAATCTGAGTGTGGTGGAAGCCAAGGAGGAAGCTGCTTAACCTTTACCTTATAGCTCTCAACTTGCTACCAAGTCCGTTCCTGCACTGGTGTTAGAGACTCATTCATAAGTCTAGCATATACCAAAGAGCAACTGAGACATTCAGCTTCCTAGACTAAACAATTACTGGATTCTTGGACTTTCTTTTTATAGCCATCCAGGGTTGGATCAGCTCAGTGGGGCCATGCTAATAAATTCTGTACCTACATGGAGAGAGTCATTCTTAATTTGAGTTACTCTAAAGAACCCTGACTAATATACCACTAAATTGCATGAACCAGGTATGCTGATATGCATCTGTAATTCCATCATCAGGAAAGGGAAAATGATTTGAAGGTCATGTTTAGTTATTTAGGCTCTATCAGGCCTGCCTGATATACATTGTGAGACAATACCTTAAATATTAAAATCAATCAATTGATATATCAATAAATCCACCAATCAATCATGAATCAAGAAAGGCAAACAAAGGGGAAGGATGAAATAAAAAAGAAAAGAAAAGAACGAAAAGTTTTAGACAATCTTCTTAATAGATGGTTTAAATATAAAGTGAATAATATCACATGTTTAAGTTATGGAATCTAAAGCTCTAAGTTTGGCAGTTACACCAATAATTATCTGAATTATTTTCAATATCACCACTTATTCCCTCAATCAAAGAAATGCATATAAATGGTAAAAACACCTTTACATTATAAAATCAAGACAGGAAATTATAAACTAGGTGCCTTCATGAAAACAAAACTATGTCAGTTTTATCCCTATTACTTCTTTGGAGAAATTGATCCCCTAGATGAAAAACAGTCCCTAAAACCACACAAACCCAAGCCCAGCAATGTGACTGTGGCTTTCTCCCGGATTGTTTGCACTAATGCCTCAGGAAGACAGACATCTTGGTTGTATTATCTGAAAAATGAAATTGTCAAAAATGTGAACCAAAGTTACCCTATAGTTGTATGATTTATTGCTTCCTTTGAAATCTATTTTGTTGTAACAGTTGAAAACATTTCTGATTTTTCCTTGTTTTGAGTGGTTGTGCCTGGGTTACATCCTCTCTCTGATATTGTGAGGTGCCTTGTATTTGTTTTTTGCAAGATCCGTATTCATACATATATATAAGATAGCTTTGTCCACAATCACACAGGTGTGAGATAAGACTAAGTATAATGAAACAGAGCTACATTCAAATCATCTAAATAAAAGTTAATCTAAAGCACAGTCAGAAGACTTGCATAGCATGCAATTGGCACAGTGGTATACACCTTTAATCTCAGCACTCAGATGTAAGGGACATAAAGATTGGGAATTCAAGTTTATCTTTGGGTACATAGTGAATTCAAGAACAGCTTAGGCTTCATGAACCACTTTCTTAAAATATTTATAAAGCCAAAAGTAATTATACATCTTGAAAATCAAAGAACACATCGTGAATAACTATGTGTACCAGTGTTTGTGGTTTAGAAACATCTAAAAGTCCTCAAGATTTAACACCAGAAAACTTGTCCTCATATATGCTTTAAAGAGACATTTTGATAACTAAAACAATATATTGTTTATCTTACTAGTTAAATCTAGATTTTAAGATGGTTATCAATCATTTGACAGTGTTCCTTATATCTTACTGATGAAAAGGGACAATTCGGTAAGAGCATCTAAATAAGCAAAGGAATATATTGTTCAATGATCACACGTGAGTTTCTTTATCAGTGGACTGCCACTCTTTCCTTCCTTTGCTGCTTGTAATTGTGACAGATTTTTCAACTTCCTCTCATCAAACTGCAGTCATAATATCTAACATAATAAAGATTTAATAATTTTCATAGAAGGAATGTGCATACCTACAGAGCTTTCTCTAGCTTTATAATTGTCTTACATCATCAACTAACTCTGATGCCTTTGTAAAAGTCGTATCCAAAAGAAGGTTTGAAACATCTGAAGAATTACCCTCATGGAACTTTTAGCATTCAATATTGTGAAATTTTCAGCATGAATGGTTATCCTACTTCAGTATCTTTCAGTGTTTCATGCCCAACTCCTCTCTCTAGTCCATTGATGAAAAAATTAATCTCCCAAACTTAATTTATTATATACTTAATTAAACTTCCTCTTATTATCCATTATTACATGTGAAGTCCTTCCAAGAAACAGATATTGCTATAAAATGTAGCCTGCAAGAGAATTACAGTGGTAGGGGAAAAGTGATGTCTCACCAATTAAGAACACCCATTGCTGTAACAAAAGAGATTTAGCCAAGCACATGGTGGATCCAAGTCTTCTGTAACTCCAGTTCTAAAGGATCTATCACCCTTTATTGGCCTCTACTAGCTTTGTATATGTGTACTGCATATAAACAAATGAGGGCAAAATACAATCATAAAATATTTTGTTTATAAAGAGAAACAGGGTAGATGGTTCCTAAGAAACTACTAGAAAAGAGTAAAATTGATCATGAGCCACAGGAAATAGTTCACAAAATAAACATATTCTTTTTTTTTTTTTTTGCTAGTATGTAAAATTTTTCGCTTTAGAGTTAACAGATTCTGGAGAAGGTGGAAACCATTTATCACAATAACATAATAGCTGTTAATGAAATCAAAAGAATTTTATGTCCATTCTTATCCTTGGTACTTAACATAATGAATTTATTTAGAAATTTTGCATTTCTAAGTAAAGGGTGGCTAAATTGTTCTTAGGTAATGCTAAAAAATGTTAATTTTTCAATACTATTCTTTCATAATACTGTATATATACCATTTAAATAATGTTACCTGTATATGAATAGATACTTAAAAAATAATTCCTGCTTTGTAAATTTAAAAATACAAAGCTACAAAAGATTTTCTTATTTTAACATTTCAGAGTTGTTAGTTTTTATGTTATAGTATAGTATATGACTATGAGTATTGTCATGATAAATGTTACAAGTAACTTGAAAAAATTTATACTTTAATAGTTTGAAAACAACTGTTTTAGTCAATCCAGTTAATTCCAGTTGAAACTGTTAAATTATTTTCTATGCTAGATTTCTGTTCAGCTTAACCACTGGTTATTGAAAAATGTGTCTTTATATTAAGCTGAGTTAAAAGTAAAATCTATTTAGCTTTTCTTAATGCTCATATGCCTTTTGTGTTCTGCATTTAGTAACTTTTGTATGTGTTCATTAATATTTTGTCCTGGATATTTTATGCCTTTTTTGAGTTTAGTGTGCTGCTTGCTTCATTGCAATTTCAATTATTCTAATGTTAGCATGGGTATAGTTTTTAATTTCTATTCAGTAATGTTTAGATAATGTTTCACACACCCTATTTGGGCAAAGTCTCATATGACTCAGTTAGCCATTAAGGTTTCTCCATAGATAAAGGCAACCTTGAACTCCTGACTCTCCTCCTCATCTCCCAACACCTTTCAAGAACTAAGATGACACTTATGCCAATTACGAATCAAGGCAATCAGTACAAGGTTATTTGGATCCTTTTTTATATGTCTACATTGTTTTTGAACACACACATATACATATATACATATATATATATATACATATATATATATATATATTGGTGCTAGTACTAAGTGTCATTTGGCAGTGCTAAGTGTACAGCTTTGTGATGTCATCACTTTACTAATTCCACTGAAATGTACAAGGACATTTTTTTCTTGTTTTCTTGCAACCTTCTGCATTCATAACACAATTATCTCCGAACATGTTCTTTGCTTAGCTGAATGATATCAATCAATGTTCCAGCTGTGCTTCAGCTCCCACAGCATCTCCTGGATATGTATCTGGCCACAATGTCCACCACTCTTTTTCTGGAAATGACTCCTCCACTACTTCTTTCCCATATGTTGTTTTTTTCTCCACTGTTCCTTTAGCAGCAACTTCATTCTTTCATCTAAGAAGATGTGTCTTTCCTTTCATTCTCTTTTTGTTCTCACTGCAGGTAGAATGATGAATTATAAATTATTTTATGATTTATTTCCTGCACCAAAATACAGTAATAATGTTTTCTTCATCTGGCATTCTCGAGTTGTAAGGATAAACCCCCATCACTATAAGTTTAAGATGATTTCATTTACAAGACCAAAAGTTTTCTTCCATATTTTTCCTTTTGTCTGTGCCATTGTTGTGTTGGATTTCTCAGAATTTTTCGAAATGGGAATGCAGTCACTTTTGTGAGCTTATAAGCATATTTCATTTTTTAAATGTGGAAAAAAATCTTAGTTTATTTTTTTATAGCTGTGATTTAAAAAAAATCATAACCAAGGCAACTTATAAAAGAAAGCATTTAATTTGGTACTCACAATATTAAAGGGTTAGAGTTCATGACTAGCATGCCAGAGAGCCTGGCAGGCAAACAGGTAGATAGGCAGGCAGGCAGGCAGGCAGGCAGGCAGGCAGGCAGGCAGGCAGGCATAGGGCTTGAGTGTAGCTGAAAACTCAAATCGTTATCTTCAAACAGGAAGGAGAGAAAGCTGACTGACAGTGGAGCAGGGTTTTGTAATCTCAAACCCCACCCCCAGTGCAATATCTATAATACCTCCTCCAACAAGTCCACACCTTCTAATCCTTCCCAAATAGGTCCACCAACTGCAGAACTGCAGGCTAAGTGGTCAACTCCATGAGCATACATGGATCATTTTCATATCATAACATCAACACACACACACACACACACACACACACACTCACACACACACACACACACACAAAGACCAGTCACAGTTGTGTCCTACTGGCACTGTGATAACCTAATTATAACCTAATTACATAGCCCTAAGCTCTATTCCCAGTTTTCCAAGTTTTACTGTTTTATCTTTAATTTCATTTAATCTTTACTTTTGTATGCAGGCTTCTGCTATGAACATGGATTTTTTTTAATATCCAAGTATTTAAAACAGAGGGGACATCTGCATTTTATAAAGACAATATATAGTACAAAGCAATACAACAACTATATTTATAAGAGTAAAACCCTCAGAAGATTCCAGAGGTTAAAACGAAAGTCACTGCTGGTAATTTAGTCAATTAAAGAATAGGCAAATGGTATGTGTGATTTTGGAAATATGCGAAAGTGTAAAATGTCACTAGCCAAAACACAACAGAGAATCAAAAGATTATTTTCTGATAGACTTTAGATGTTTATTTAAATGTATCCTATAAAGAATGATACAATAAAACTTAAAATTAAGTGAAAAGACTCTCGTTGATATAATGACCATGTAAGAAGTGAAAGGAGGGAATGTGCTTAGCAACTAAATTCATTTCAATTGTATTTTATAGATGATACTTTCCTTTGGTGCAGGCTTAGTGTTCTGGAGATGTGTATTTGCATGAAATTTTGTAGTGTACATTAATTCAAATAGAGATGTGTTTTTTCCATGCTGGTTTTCAATAATATTGAATATTGCTGGTTATGTACCCATTATTCACAGTTATAAAGACCAGACTTTAATTGTTAAATAGAAACAAGCACCAAACTGCATTTTTGCATAACTTACATTTGCTTCTTTTCCTTATTGTTTTAGGTTTTATAACTTTGTGGATTGATTGAAATACTATTTTCAAGGTCACTCTCATTAATCCTGCATCCTGCTTAAATTATTTCAACATCTTCACTCTTCCAGTTATTATTTTCACACTGGATTTTATCTCAAATGATGCCTCATTTTAACATTTTTACTATGTTTTTCACAGTACTTATTATTAAGTTTCTATTACTTAAATCCTGGGTTCTGCTGCAAAATTTTAAAACTTATTTGCTTTAAAAACTGTATCTAAATGTTAATAAGCAAAATAATTACAATAGGGTAAGGTAACAAAAAACAAAACAAACAAACAAACAAAAAACCTCTTCTGTCTTCACAACTCAAATTCCCTCTTTTTTTTATAGTAAAATAACTAAACTCCCATTGATACTTTGATAAAGAGAAAATGGTATCTATTCTATGGAATCACTCATAAAATACAACAGGATGGATGTTCCTGTGACAAGATCATGTTATTAGTTTGGAGCTGGAAAGTTAAAACAGTACAACACATCTTTGAAGCACAGGATTCACACAGAAAATGAGGTGCTCTAGAGACCCCTTTTCCTCACTGTTTAATTCTGCCAGTTTTGTTGCTATTCAGAGTATTTGATTTCATATAGCAATAGGGCTGACAGAACTCACATCAGATTACAGAATCATCACAGTTTGTTAGTACCTTCACCTAATTTTTGATAAAATAAAAAATACCATTTTTCTTCATTGAGCATTCTGCAATTACACAAAAATCAGCAGCTTGCTATTGATGATAGTAGAGGATAAGAAGACAAATAATATTATCCCTACATACATTTTTCCAGGGTGAGCATGTAGACAGTTGAAATAATTGCATGTAACAGGTCTGCTCTGAAGTTCTTACAATTTGTGGCTTATTGATTCACATATTAAAAGAATCAGACATTCCATACATATATTAAATGTGTGTGGTTTTGTTCAAAGTTTGTTTCTTGCTTTTGTAAACCAAGTATTTGCAATAGGGCAAGAGTTTAATTAATTAGGGTTACATTTTAAATAATTGTGTGTGTGTGTGTGTGTGTGTACACTTTGAAACATAGAATTGAGAATTTAGTATGTGTCAACTTGATCTTTCAGTCCAAAGTTTTATGAAATTGTTCTTAATTCTTACTATCTAAATGAATTAATAATTAGGGGAACAAGATGCTCCACTGACTAGGCAATCCCCCTAGAAGAATGGTTGGAGTGTACTAGATTACTCAAGTATATATTCTCCCACTCTACATTTTCTCACTAAGCAGTTTATGAGTATGGAAGAATATGGGTATTATTTAAATTGGGAATCATAAAAGAAAATTTGTCGTTGAGATTTGCTGTAAAAAATCATTTACCCCTCTTCATTTTTGTAAGTGTGCAGATATTAAATGAAACCACATCTATCTTGACCATTTCATGTAACTTGTTTCCTTTTACTATATCCTAGAACTACTGACTTCCATTCATTTTCATCTGTGTTTCACTATATTATCATGTCTCCAATATGGAATAGAGGTCCTGTTTTACATTTGTTTACTTGATATTTATATTTCTGTGCTGTTTGGAGTTTTTTTTTTTATTTTTCAAAATATGCAAGAGACAGAAGCAAGTGGTTCTCTGAGTGTAAGGAAAGCCTGGTCCACAAAGTAAGTTCTAGAACATCTAGGGATATGCGTAGAAACCCTGTCTTGAAAAATAGGCTCTGTGGTGTTTTTAATGTAACAAAACAGTTTGTTTGAGATGTCTCCGACCTTACACAAGTAAGAAATTCTGTTTCCATTGTGCAAAATATGCCCTACATGAGAAAACCTGCTGCCTGTACTTCATCATCAGGTGATAACTCTTTGCCAAATGAGTTTCATGACCTCTACATCAAAGTCTAAGTTATAATCATTATTGTAGAGCAGCCGTTCTCAACTTTGCTAATGCTGTGTTACTTTATTTTGTGGTGCCTCCCAACCATAAAATTATTTTTGTTGCTACTTAATTGTAATTTTGATACTGTTATGAATTATACTGTAAATACTTTTGAAGATAAGGGATTGCCAAAGGAGTTACAAACCACAAGTAAGAACAATGGCTTTGGAACATCTAATAACCAAGAAGTTTGCGGTTGTATTTTCCTCTAACACATTTTTTAGACCTATTGTATTCTCTTATACAATTATAGAATATTATGTGAAAGTACATTAGCAATTGACACATTTTGAAGACTTGCAAGAAATTTTATTTATAAACCCCAAATGACATTTTACAAATGCTCTAGATTTTATTTCTTTTAAACCTGTGACTAGAGGCTAAAAATTCCACTTAATGCTCTTAATAAGTTAAAGATAGCATGATTCCTCTGATCCTTACATAGCTAAATGTCATAATTCATTATTAACATGTTGGTAACTATGTGAATGAATCTCAGGAAATTCTTAAGAGAAAACTGTAAAAATAATAGAGCCAAATGCACACACACACACACACACACACACACACACACACACACACACACACACACCATGATGCCTTCCCGCTTGCCTGTTTGTTCCTCACTACCTGCAGCAGTTAAGAGAGCTGGCTCTGCGGTCATGAGTTCAGGAAACCAAGCTCTCCCCCTTGCTCGCTATACCATTAGGCAGAGTGTTCAGTGTACCTTACCTGAGCAGCACAGTAGGAGCTGGCCTGGTTGAGGGGACATGGGTGAGTCAACCCAGAGCACATGAGTGAAGTAGAGCTGGTCCCACAAGTGGGTGGGGAGGATGACTCCTGTCCACTTGCCCCTTAACCCCTAAGGAAGTTGGGAGAACTGACCCTGGGATCACAAGAGTGAGTGAGTTGCTCCTGCCTTTTGCAGATAGTGCTCAGGAGAGTGGGCCCTGCATCTCTCCTAGGCAACACTAGGTCTGGCCCTGCTTAAGAGTGCATGAATTTGAGCCAACCAAGAGGGCAATTGGGAGAGAGCTGGTCCTGCCACTAGTATGCCATGAGGTAGCATGGGTGCAAGGTAATGATCCCCTCCGCCACTCAACATCAGCAGTACCAGCAGAGCTGGCCCTGGTGATATAGATAAGGGAGAGCAGCCAAGTTCACCAGCTCTGCTACCCCCCTGGCTCTTAATTGTCCCACCTCAAAATCTATATCATCTGTTAGTGTTTTGGATAAGTGAAAAGGCCAGTCCTGCTGTTCCAAAGTTGCAGAGTCTCTGTGGCCCAGAGCAACAGCAGGATAATTGGGTGGAGTCCCAAACAGAAACTAATATTGATGGAGGCAAAGATCTTGAACCAAATCTATTAAAATGAACATTTGCAAGTAAAGATGTGTGGACAGAGGTATAGACTGAGAAAACTCTGAGATATACTACAGCCTCCATGATGACATTTATTTACTTTTTGTTTTGTTTTGTTTTGGTGTAGTGTGTGTTTGTGTGTGTGTGTGTGTGTGTGTGTGTGTGTGTGTGTGTGTTATGGGGGGAGTGTTTATAAGGGTGAAGTATGGATGTGAGGGGACAGGGAGATGAGTGGGTCTGGGGTACATGGTGTGAAACTCACAAGGAACAAAAAGTTAAAAAGAAGAGAATAAAGAATTTCAGAGGCACAAATGAATCATGGCATTCATTTCATACTCATTCCAGTCAGATTTATCAACCGTATATGGATTCAGCCTATCTGTACCTTTAATCGCTTCATATAAGAGTCCAGGTAAGAACAAAGATGAAGGTACAGTTTATGTACTCATTGAAACACTTTAAAAGATTTACATGCAGTGACACAAGGAAACCAGTTATTGCAGAAGAAAACTAGTAAAATAAAATGCAAATCTCTTTTTCATACAAGAGTTTTTTTTGTTTGTTTGTTTTTGTTTTTGTTTTTTTATGTTTGAAACCTATTAATCTATACGAGTACTTAAGTAGCTGGGTCTCTATCGAAGAAACATGTCATATGGCAATCTTAAACAAACATGATGAATGTTAGTGTCCCTATACTGTCTACTGTTTCTTTAAAAAAGAAAAGAAAAAGTTAAAGTCCCTGAGTCTCCTCCAGGTTTCCCAGCAACATACATAAAAGCCTGCTTGTACTGCTTCTGCTGTGATCTAAATGGATGGGTAGAAGAACATTCGACCATGTGGAACTGAAATATTCATGAGCTACTCAGAGAACAATGAAACTAAGTATCTTCAGATGTCCTGGAGGAACTAGAGTCAAGGAAACACAAGAATAATGAGACACCATTCTATTTTAAACTTTTTTCTTTTCTACTTTTTCCCCATTAGATGATAATTTAATCTTGCTGTCATATGAATGGGGTATGACAAGCTTACTAGTCTATTTTAAAAATTGACTAAAGCCTATGACCTGGTTTAATGCCACACTGTGTACTATGGGGACCATGGAAACTTAATTTGGAATTGAGGAATCTAATAAAATGCATAGAAATATGGACACAGTTTTCTTCATCTAAATACACATTGTAGACTATCTCGGGGCACATCTCTATGTAATTTTTTTTTAGTATATACACCATGAATTTTACTAAAACAATAGGATGTCCCTATATTTGGCAGTTTGATACAGATATTAATTGAACCTATTTTTCAAAAATAGCAAGTATTATTATATAGTGGTTTTCTTAATGAACCGCAACTCTGTCTCCATATTTAGTCATTCATGTAGTTTTAAAACTTACCTATTGAAAATAACAGCCATAAAGTGAAAATAAAGGTGCTTTAGATTATTGGTGAGTTTTAATTAGATGATAATTATCTATGAAATGTGATTTGAAGTTCAATTTTGTCTAACTAAAAACTTATGTTTTTATGTGACCATTGGCATTTAGAAATATATCTGTGCATAAAACTAATAATTCATCTCATAATTAAATAAATGAGTCTTTGCTCTTCACACCCATATATTTTCAAATTTTCCTTTGTTCTTGAAATCTTTCACTCTGATGTACTTCCTTCCTTGGTTATTTCGGATCTAGAAGCAATATGTAGTCCCTGATAGGAATTCTTCGCCTCAACTTTCCTCCATTAACTGGTTGCTTTCCTAGGCTAAGCTACAGTGGTTCCTGTCTATGGACCCCACTGTGATGGTTTGTATTTCCTTAGCTCAGGGAGTGGCATTATTAGGAGATGTGGCCTTGCTGGAGTAGGTGAGTCACTGTGGGTGTGGGCTTAAGGCTGACTTAACCCTGGCTGACTGGAAATTAGTCTTCCACTAGCAGCCTCCAGATGAAGATGTAGAACTCGCAGCTCTGCCTGTACCATGCCTGCCTGGAAGCTAAGCATATACAAACCATCACAATGGGGTGACCATTATACTGTCATGGTGTCTGTTCACATTAGTAAAGCCTAACTAAGACAAAAGTTGGTACCAGCAACTGGGATATTGCTGTGATAGGCCTGAGCCTTATTTTTTCTCACCCAAAAAAATGTGGATTTGGGGACTTGGGATTTGGAATGCTTTACGTGGGGCTTAATGGGCTATCCTAGTAGGAATATGGAAGGCTTTGTTGCTGTGAGTTATTTGAACTGTTTGGAGGACCTGGCCCAAGACAGTTCAGTGGAGAAGAATTTCAATATGTGGCCTACAGACTGTTTTTGTAGTATTTTGGGGAAATGTGGCTGCTTTTTGCCATTGTTGGAAATCCGCCTGAGGCTAAGGTGAAGAGATTTAGAGTAATTGCTTTGAAAATGTCTCAAAACAACCTGGTGTAAATTCTATTGTTTGGTTACTAAGATACACTCTTACAAGGAGCATTTTAATGAAAAGGAGAAAATTTAGAAAGGAAAAATACAAAATATGTAGTTTGGGTATTAAAGGGGTAGTAGGAAGTGAAATGGAGCTGAATCCTATGTTCAAGGATATTAAATTGAATTAAGGGAGTAATGACGTTGGGGCAAGATCCAGCCCAATTAAGTTTAGGACCA
Organism: Rattus rattus; assembly: GCF_011064425.1. Classification (NCBI taxonomy): domain Eukaryota; kingdom Metazoa; phylum Chordata; class Mammalia; order Rodentia; family Muridae; genus Rattus; species Rattus rattus. The sequence goes on from NC_046156.1 coordinate 110,795,228, forward strand.
GGCATGTTAATACAAACCTTTAATCCCAGGAGGCAAAGGCAAGTAGAAATTTGAGTTCAGGGATACTCTAGACCAGGGCAAATTCTAGGTGAAGAAAAACTTAAATCTAGGCATGGTGGTAAACACCTTTAATCCCAGTGCTTAGGAGACAGGAATGCAGATCTCTGAGTTCAAAGTCAGTGTACAGAGCAAGAACCAGGACAGCCAAACTTAGGCAGTGAAGGAGATGAAAAATAGAAAGCTAATGACAATAGAACAAGGGGGACATGTTCCAGCCCAGCAAGCAGCCGAACTTGGCAACTTTGGTCATTTGGCTCTGACTTTATACTCAAGAGGAAAAGGGACGACTGGGACAATTGATGCTGGTTAGCTAGAGCTACGAAATTAGCAGTGATTAAGAAGAGACCAGCATCACTGAGGTGAAGTCTTCCGTGACGTGTTTTCTGAGCACAAAGAAGCTGTGCTCCAGAGATGGTCAAGGGTGTACACTGTGATGCAGCTGTACTTAATAATGTATAAGATGCACCCAGGTGGTTTAGTACTGGTTTTGTAGGCATGAAGGGGTCATGAAGAACAGCTGAGGCTTGGCACTGGGAGAGGCCATGGAAGGACACTGGTGAAAGAAAAGCCTTCACTGCAGTTGACAGCCCAAGACTGAAGGGGTCATGCGGAGGTGTTGAGGCTTGGCACCATAAGAGAGCCATTGATAGGCTATCAGTGAAGCCTAATTGTGGCAGAAGACCCCAGGGTATTGGAAATGCCAGGACCATGGGATGACTACCAAGATCAGCATGGCAGTGGAGTGCTACACAGGGCAGAGCTTAAGAAGGAATCACAGCGTTTTGGAGGAGCCCAGAAAATATGTGGATGTCAGATGATCAAGATGCCAGGGCCATGGTTTATTTGCTGATGAAAGCTGCTAAGAGGGAGTGGAAACAGCCCAGGAGAAAGAAGTTTGCTGAAGTCAAGAAAGATGGAAAAAAAAAAGAGTTGGAAATCTGAAGACCACTTCAACATCAGACATGGCGAGGCAGAGTTTGGACTTTGTCCAGGTGGTTTCCTTTCTTACTTTGGGGATTTCAGTTAAGTGATTGGATGAATCTCAGAAGAGAGTTTGAACTTTGGACTTGTTGAGACTGCTATAGACTATGAGAACTTTAGAAATTGGAATAAATGTATATTTTTGTTATGCTACGTTTAGGTATGGCCCCCATAGACTCATATGTTTAGACAAGCCTATGGAGGCCAGGGAGTGGAATGTGATGGTTTGTATATACTTAGTTCAGGGAGTGGCACTATTAGAAGATAGGGCCTTGTTGGAGTAGGTGTGTCACTGTGAGCATGGGCTTTAAGACCCTTACCGTAGCTAAATGGAAGTCAATCTTCCACTAGCAGCCTTCAGATAAAGATGTAGAACTTTTAGATCTGTCTGCACCATGCCTGCATGCGGCCATGCTCTTGCCTTGATGATAAGCTCTGAACTTGTAAGCCAGCCCCAATTAAATATTGTCTTTATAATGTTGCCTTGCTCATAATGTCTGTTCACAGCAGTAAAACCATAACTAAGACACCCACTAAGTGATCTCTTCATAGTCTCTCTGTCTCTCAGCAAACTAGCCTATGCTCTTTGCAAGAGCCCAAGTGCTCCCTTAAATTTCTAATATTGAAAGCCCTAAGTATATCATTATTCATGTACTGTCTATAACTCAACTTTTATCTCAGCATATCTGTATCCTGTTTCCTGACTCCATAAATTAAAACAGCTTGTAATGTGCCAAGGAATGGTTTCCAGTGACATTACTGCATTTCTTTTAATGCCCTTTACTCTTAGCTATCTTTTTATGAACATGCAAATAGTCAAATGCTCTAAAGGAAAAGATTGTATCTTCTTCCTCTAACAGAGAGGGGAAGTTGTTTTTATATTCATAATAAAAAGGACAATATCTATTGCAAATGTGGAAAATATTTGTATGTGTTCACCTGATAAATGTATGGTTTCCTAAGTATCAGGTCACTAGCCAGTGAGTAAATTCCATTAGTGCCTACTTCTGGATTATAGTCATGGGACTTAGGGAGCCAGAAATGTTAGAATTGTGAAGGTACTGCTGTCTACCTTCTGAAGGTATTAATGTTTCATCTCAGATCCAGGGGCTTCATGACTTCTGACCAGTCTACAGCCATGAAGCTGTTACAGTGTTCACACACAATACAGCAGTACATATGCACATAGCAGCAAAATCTGGGCCCTTCACTGTTGTGATTTGCTCTGGAGTTATCTGTATTTTGATGCTAATTCCACTGCCCCCAAGGACATCTGTTTAATCACATACTCAGCACTCCAGTGACTTCACCAGAACCTTCTCCCCATTTAATTTGTAAAATACAGGTGAGGGCAGGAACAGGATAGAAGTAGATCTGTTATTGGATGAGAAGGAAGAATGGGCAGAAGAAGAATTTGAAGGAAGAGAAGGAGACAGGAGCAGAGAGGGGGAGAGAGAAAATAGCTGGTAGACAATATGGAAGGTGACATTAAGATTCCGCTCTGTGTATTTACAGGTTGTTATTAGTGTTCTTAAGAGATGAATGGTACCGGGCTTTATATGTTTAGGTGGGCAATTATATCTTATCAGTTGGGTCAAAGGTTATTGTATTGTGTGTTCTTTCATGTGTAGATTTAAGTATAAGTGAGTGTGGGGCGACTAGTCTGGGCCACCTCAGAGTTGGGATGTGTGTTTCTGGCATGGAAATCTGCCTTGGAAACTAGATAGGTAAAGAGATTGCTGACGGCTCAGAGAGAGGCCTTTGACAGTGTGATATGGGATGAAGCAAAGTGGGTGAAATGCTTTGCTGACTGAAAATTTAGATATCCAGGAGATATCTTGGGGCACCATGATGCCGGATCTAGTAGAAAATAAAAGACAGCATTTTATTGTTCATATTTTTACAACACTTCATAATCTTTTGCTATCATACTTGTAGTACAATTCCAATCACTAGCCCTATTGCTTTTCGATTCTCAAGTCACCACTTGCATTTTCCACAATTTCATCACATATATTGCACACTCTTTATTGTACTTTCTTGCACTGTGAGACAAGTTGCCAATAGAGAACCTGTATCTGCTAGATCTCATCTTTTGGGGACATTGGTTATCCTCATCTTCTTTATCTACTGTTTTTTAACATTAATACTCATGTGTAATACTGATACCTCTACCCAGGTATTAGTTTGTATGAACTTTTTCCTCTCTTTTGGAGCAATATTTAGTATTTTAGTATTTATTGAGGCATATATATATATATATATATATATATATATATATATATATATCTCAGTATTTTGTTTTTCTTTTCTTTCATTTTTTTGGGGGGAGACAGATTTTGTGGCTCCTTCTAACAAAGTTTTATACAGTCCAGTGTGGAATGTAAGCGATGCTTCACTGTGCCAAATGTGTAAACAACAAAGACAATGTCAAAGCTAACACTTGCTTGAATGTAAAAATATAACATATATTAATGTTTTACTTCATTTAAAGCCGTTCACATTTGTTGATGTATTGTTAGTGCTAAATGCAACATCCCAGAGAAAAACATATTTCAATCATTTACCTAGCCTGTGATAGAATAAGAAATTCAGAAAAGAAACATGTTTAGGTTGTGTGTAGAATTATGGAAGACTTCCTCAAAGCTCTTATTTACTAGTAATGTAAACTGTTGTAAATAATCAGTACACAACCATTATTATTAATATTAATTGTTAATATAGTTATTAGGCTTTACATAATTTTATATTTCTATATAAATGCTCAGTATAATCATACTCTGAATATTCACCTCTTTATAAAGTCTAGAAGTCACTTTTCTTAATACTGGGAGCCTCCAATTGCACCCTTAATTAATATGATTTACACATATCACTGAGCTTTTTAATTTTTTTTTTGATTAATATATGCCTGTGAAGCCAGAGAGACTACACTCTGCCCACATTTCTGACTACAGAGGAAAACACCTAATGCCATCTGGGACCCGGGTGCACGGGGGCTCTGGCAAAAGGCAGCACAGACCCTCCTGGTTGCTACCCTCACCGAGAGCTCAAAATCAGCCCCCCACGAGCAACTTGAGCCGTGGGACCACAGGTAAGACCAATTTTTCTGCTCCAAGTGACCTGCCTGGTGGACTCAGGACACAGGCCCGCAGAAACAGCTGAAGACCAGTAGACAGGAAAGACTACAGGCCCGAAAGCAGAACACTCTGTACCCATAACTGGTGAAAGAAAACAGGAAAACAGGTCTACAGCACTCCTGAAACACAGACCTATAGGACGGTCTAGCCACTGTCAGAAATAGCTTTTTAATTTATTATCTGATGCCTTCATATTCAGCTTTCAGAAAAGTGTCTCAATGTCTATACCAAAAGAGTCACCTACGTATTCAGATTTAGTTACCAATTTTAGTCCTTTATTTTCTCTATTAAACTAAAACTATACACTGACATTGTTCCTGTGTCATAGTGTGACATCACCTACAAAATTGAACAAAACCAGGCACTTAATCTGTCTCCACAGAATGATTTTATGAAAATCATTTGGTAGTTAAGCATTACATTTTTTAACATCATCACTGTTCTCACTGATAAATGTTACCCACTCCCTCATTCACTAACCTGATACAATGGTGGATGATCCAGAAAATCTGTTTAAGAGATATAAGAGTGCCAGTCATTGCTTGTGTACCACTCTCCTCTGAACGACTTCCATAAAGCATAAGCTGCAGCTTTTGTAGATCTCAAAGTTTCAATTAAAGAAAAGACCTAATATAGTTCAATAAATTATATTCTGCTAACAAGAATATTTATATTTTTATATTACAATACTATATGAATATTATTTATAGAATTATGTGTTCAAAACAAATATATAATTTTATTAGCCACAGAGGTTTAGAAATGTATATCATTGTTTTCTTTATTTTTTCCATCTTTATTAAATTGGGTATTTCTTATTTACATTTCAAATGTTAATCAATTCCCCAGTTTCCAGGCCAACATCCCCTTAACCCTTCCCACTCCCCTTCTATAAGGGTGTTCCCCTCCCCATTGTCCACCCATTACCGACCCCTCCCAATCCTGTTCACTGGAGGTCCAGTCTTGGCAGAATCAAGGGCTTCCCCTTCCAATGGTGCCCTTACTAGGCTATTCATTGCTACCTATGCAGTTGGAGCCCAGGGTCAGTCCATGTATAGTCTTTGGGTAGTGGCTCAGTCCCTGGAAGCTCTGGTTGGTTGGCATTGTTGTTCATATGGGGTCTCAAGCACCTTCAAGCTCTATCAGTCCTTTCTCTGATTTCTTCAACAGGGGTCCCATTCTCAGTTCAGTGGTTTGCTGCTGGCATTCGACTATGTATTTGCCATATTCTGATTGTGTCTCTCAGGAGAGATCTACATCCAGTTCCTGTTGGCCTGCACCTCTTTGCTTCATTCATCTTATCTAGTTTGGTGACTGTATATGTATGGGCCACATGTGGGGCAGGCTCTGAATGGGTGTTTCTTCAGCCTCTGTTCTAAACTTTGCCTCCCTGTTCCCTCCCAAGGGTATTCTTGTTCCCTGTTTAAAGAAGGAGTGAAGCATCAGCATTTTGGTCATCCTACTTGAGTTTCATGTGTTCTGTGCATCTAGGGTAATTCAAGCATTTGGACTAATATCTACTTATCAATGACTGCATACCATGTGTGTTTTTCTGTGATTGGGTTAGCTCACTCAGGATGATATTTTCCAGTTCCATCCATTTCCCTATGAATTTCATAAAGTCATTGTTTTTGATAGTGGAGAAGTATTCCATTGTGTAGATGTAACATGTTTTCTCTATCCATTCCTCTGTTGAAGGGCATCTGGGTTCTTTCCAGCTTCTGGATATTATAATTAAGGCTGCTATGAACATAGTGGCGCATGTGGCTTTGTTATATATTGGAGCACATTTGGGGTATATGCCCAAGAGAGGTATAGCTGGGTTCTCAGGTAGTTCAATGTCCAGTTTTCTGAGGAACCTCCAGACTGATTTCCAGAACAGTTGTATTAGTCTGCAATCCCACGAACAATGGAGGAGTGTTCCTCTTTCTACAGCCTTGCCAGCATCTGCTGTCACCTGAGTTTTTGATCTTAACCATTCTCACTGGTGTGAGGTGGAATCTCAGGATTGTTTTGATTTGCATTTCCCTTATGAATAAAGATGTTGAAAATTTCTTTAGGTCCTTCTCAGTCATTTGATATTCCTCAGCTGTGAATAGCTCTGTACACCATTTTTTAATGGGGTTATTTGTCTCCCTGCAGTCTAACTTCATGAGTTCTTTGTATATTTTGGATATAAGCCTTCTATCAGTTGTAGGGTTGGTAAAGGTCATTTCCCAATCTGTTGGTTGCTATTTTATCATAACAACAGTGTCTTTTGCCTTACAGAAACTTTGTAGTTTTATGAGATCCCATTCGTCGATTCTTGACCTTAGAGCATAAGCCATTGGTGTTTTGTTCTCCAGTGCCCATGTTTTCAAGATTCCTCCCCTCCTTTTCTTCTATTAGTTTGAGTGCATCTGGTTTGATGTGGAGGTCCTTGATCCACTTGGACTTAAGCTTTATACAGAGTGATTAGAATGGATCGATCTGCATTCTTCTACATGCTGTCCTCCAGTTGAACCAGCACCATTTGCTGAAAATGCTTTTTTACATTGGATGGTTTTGGCTCCTTTGTCAAAAATCAAGTGATAATAGGTGGGTGGGTTCATTTCTGGGTCTTCAATTCTATTCCACTGGTCTATCTGTCTGTCTCTGTACCAATATCATGCAGTTTTTATCACTGTTGCTCTGTAATACTGCTTGAGTTCAGGGATAGTGATTCCCCCAGAAGTCCTTTTATTGTTGAGGGTAGTTTTACCTATCCTGGGTTTTTTGTTATTCCAGATGAATTTACAAATTGTTCTGTCTAACTCTTTGAAGAATTGGATTGGTATTTTGATGGGGATTGCATTGAATCTGTAGATCGCTTTTGATAAAATGTCCATTTTTACTATTTTAATCCTGCCATTCCATGAGCATGAGAGATCTTTCCATCTTCTAAGATCATCTTCAATTTCTTTCTTCAGAGGCTTGAAGTTCTTATCATATAGATCTTTCCCCGGCTTGGTTAAAGTTACACCAAGTTATTTTATATTATTTGGGACTACTATGAAGATTGTCTTTTCCCTAATTTCTTTCTCAGCTGGTTTCTCTTTTGTGTAGAGGAAGGCTACTGATTCATTTGAGTCAATTTTATACCCAGCCACTTTGCTGAAGTTGTTTATTAGCTTTAGTAGTTCTCTGGTGGAAATTTTTGGGATCACTTAAATATGCTATCATATCAACTGCAAATAGTGATATTTTGACTCCTTCCTTTCCAATCTGTATCCCTTTGATCTCCTTTTGTTGTCTGATTGCTCTGGCTAGGACTTCGAGAACTATATTGAATACGGAGGGAGAGAGTGGGCAGGCTTGTTTATTCCCTTATTTTAGCGGGGTTGCTTCAAATTTCTCTACATTTAGTTTAATGTTAGCTACTGGTTTGCTGCACATGGCCTTGAGTTCTTGTTCTTTTCAGGACTTTTATCATGAAGGGGTGTTGAATTTTGTTAAATGCTTTTTCAGCATCTAATGAAATGATCATGTTTTTTTGTTGTTGTTTTTTTTTTTTTACTTTTTATTTTTTTCCATCTTTATTAAATTGGGTATTTCTTACTTACATTTCACCTGTTATTCCCTTTCCCTTTTTCCAGGCCAACATCCCCCTAACCCTTACCTGTCCCCTTCTATATGGGATTTCCCCTCCCCATCCTTCTCCCATTTCTGCTCTTTCCCCAACAATCCTGTTCACTGGGGGTTCAGTCTTGGCAGGACCAAGGGCTTCCCCTTCCACTGGTACCCGTAGTAGTCTATTCATTACTACCTATGTGGTTTTTATCTTCCAGTTTGTTTATATAGTGGATTATGTTGATGGTTTTCGGTATATTGAACCATCCCTGCATACCTGGGATGAAGCATACTTGATCATGATGTATGATTGTTTTGATGTGTTCTAGGATTTGCTTTGCAAGAATTTTATTGAGTATTTTTGCATCGATGTTCATAAGGGGAATTGGTCTGAAGTTCTCTTTCTTTGTTTGGTCTTTGTGTGGTTTAGGTATAAGAGTAATTGTGGCTTCATAGATGGAATTCGGTAGTGCTCCATCCGTTTCAATTTTGTGGAATAGTTTGATTAGTATTGGTATGAAGTCTTCTAAGAAGGTCTGATACAATTCTGCACTGAACCTATCTGGACCTGGGCTCTTTGGGGTTGGGAGACTTTTAGTGACTGCTTCTATCTCTTTAGGAGTTGTGGTGTTGTTTAAATAGGTTATCTGTTCCTGATTTAACTTTGGTATCTGGTATTGGTCTAGGAAATTGTCCATTTCCTCCAGATTTTCAAGTTTTGTTTAATATAGGTTTTGTAGTAGTATCTGATGATTTTTTGGAATTTCCTCTAATTCTGTTGTTATGTCTCCCTTTTCATGTCTGATTTTGTTAATTTGGACACACTCTCTGTGTACTCTGGTCATTCTGGCTAAGGATTTATCTATCTTGTTGATTTTCTCAAAGAACCAGCTTTTCGTTCTGTCGATTCTTTGTATAGTCCTCTTTGTTTCTACTTGGTTGATTTCAGCTCTGAGTTTGATTATTTCCTGCCTTTTATGCCTTCTGGATGTATTTGCTTCTTTTTGTTCTAGAGCTTTTAGGTGTGCTGTCAAGCTGGTTATATATGCTCTCTCCTGTTTCTTTCTGCAGGCACTCAGAGCTGAGTTTTCCTCTTAGCACACCTTTCACTATTTTCTATAAGTTTGGGCATGTTGTACCTTCATTTTTATTAAATTCTAAGAAGTCTTTAATTTCTTTCTTTATTTCTTCCTTGACCAATTTATCATTGAGTAGAGCATTGTTCAATTTCCATGTATATGTGGGCGATCTTTCCTTATTGTTATTGAAGACCAGCTTTAGCCCGTGGTGGTCTGTTATGATGCATGAGATTATTTCTATCTTTCTTCATCTGTTGAGGCCTGTTTTGTGCCCAATTATATGATCAATTTTGGAGAAAGTACCATGAGGTAGTGAGAAAAGGTATATCTTTTTGTTTTAGGATAGAATGTTCTATAAATATCTGTTAAGTCCATTTGGTTCATGATTTCTCTTAGTCTGTCTATGTCTCTGTCTAATTGATGTTTCCATGATCTGTCCATTTTTGAGAGTGGGGTGTTGAAATCTCCTACTATTATTGTGTGAGGTGCAATGTGTGCTTTGTGCTTTGGTAAGGTTTCTTTTATGTATGTAGGTGCCCTTGTATTTCGAGCACAGATATTTAGGATTGAGAGTTCATCTTGGTGGATTTTTCCTTTGATGAATATGAAGTATCCTTCCTTATCTTTTTTGGTTGCAAATCAATTTTATTTGATATTAGAATATCTACTCCAGCTTGCTTCTTCAGACCATTTGCTTGGAAAGTTGTTTTCCAACCTTTAACTCTGAGGTAGTGTCTGTCTTTGTCTCTGAGGTGTGTTTCCTGTAGGCAGCAAAATGCTGGGTCCTCATTGTGTATCCAGTTTGTTAATTTGTGTCTTTTTATTGGGGAATTGAGTTCATCGATGTTGAGAGATATTAAGGAATAGTGATTGTTGCTTCCTGTTATATTCGTATTTAGATGTGAGATTATGTTTGTGTGCTTTTCTTCTCTTTGTTTTATTGCCAAAACGATTAGTTTCTTGCTTTTTCTAGAGTGTAGCTTATCTCATTGTGCTGGGCTTTACCATTCATTATCCTTTGTCGGGCTGGATTTGTAGAAAGATATTGTATAATTTTGGTTTTGTCATGGAATATCTTGTTTTGTCCATCTATGTTAATTGACAGTTTGGCTGGATACAGTAACCTGGGCTGACATTTGTGTTCTCTTAGGGTCTGTATGACATCTTTCCAGGATCTTCTGGCTTTCATTGTCTCTGGTGAGAAGTCTGGTGCAATTCTGTTAGGTCTTCTTTTATATGTTACTTGACTTTTTTCCCTTACTGTTTTACATTTTCTTGACAGTTATGTCAATCATTTCTATGGAATCTTCTGCTACTTAGATTTTCTCTTCTATTTCTTGTATTCTGTTGACAATGCTTGCTTTTGTTACTCCTGATCTCTTCCCTAGGTTTTCTCTATCCAAGGTTGTCTCCCTTTTATTTTTATTTTTATTTTTTTTTGTTTCTTTTTTTAACTCCTGAATGGTTTTGTTCATTTCCTTCTCCTGTTTTTTGTTTTGTTTTGGTTTGGTTTGGTTTTTTTTTTTGTTTGTTTTGTTTTGTTTGTTTTGTTTTATTGTTTTTTGTTTTTTTTGTTTTTGTTGTTGTTGTTGTTGTTGTTGTTGTTGTTGCTGTTGTTGTTTTCCAGTAGTGCTTTAAGGTATTTTTGTCTTTCCTCTTGAAGACTTCTAATTGTTTACTTGTGTTGTCCTATATTTCCTTAAGGGAGTTATTTATGACCTTCTTAAATTCCTCCATCATCATAATAAAATGTGATTTTTAATCTAGATCTTGCTTTTCTGGTGTGTTTGGATAGTCAGTGTTTGCTTTGGTGGGAGAATTGGGCTCTGATGATGCCATGTAATCTTGGTTTCTGTTGCTTGGGTTCCTGTGCTTGCCTCTTGCCATCAAGTTGTCTCTGATGTTACCTTGTTTTGCTATTTCTGACAGTGGCATGACTGTCTTATAGGCCTGTGTGTAAGGAGAGCTGTAGACCTGTTTTCCTGTTTTCTTTCAGCCACTTATGGGAACAGAGTGCTTTGCTGTCAGGTGTGTAGTCATTCCTGTCCTTTCAGCTGTCTCTGTGGGTGGGAACCAGAAGGGCCTGCCCCTATTTCTCCTGGGTCCCTGTGCACAGGAGACACAGATGGCACTAAGCATTTCCCTCTAGATTCAGAAATGTGGGCAGAGAGTAGTCTCCTCTGGTATTCCAAGCGTGTCTGCCCCTCTGAAGGTCTAGCTCTCCCTTCCACGGGATTTGGGTGCAGGGAGCTGTTTGACCGAGTCCATTCATTTTGGGGCGCAGTCTTTAGAAATGTATATCATTGTTTTAAATGCAATATGAAGAACCTGAGTTCTGAGAAGTTAACTGCAAATGAAAAAAATATTCCAGACATTCTTTCACTTTTTATGGGTCAACAATACATTAAAGCAAAAAATATTTTTGTATGCACTGATAAGACTAATTATATATTCTGATCATTATGCATTATTTAAAATAATTCTGCATTATTTTATGTGCAACATTTAATATATCCTTATTTTGCACACAACATGAAAGTATTTAGATCATCTACTTTCTTTTCCCAAATTGTAACTTTTGAAAAGGAACCATAAATAGAACTATTGAAAGTCATATAATGGGATTCACTATTACCAGTGTGGATCAATCATTAAAAATCCACTTATGGCATCATAGGCTAACACAGCAGTATATACAATCTCAATGCATGAATATTCAGAAGAGTAAATAAGTACTAATGTCTGCTATTGTAAGTTACCATGCAATAAATGCTATATGTAGTACTATATATATGATGTAATATCATATATAATCATTATATATACTTCAATATGCATTCATATAAAAGCTATTTTGTAGACATATATATGCTAGATTTCAGTTTAGGCATATCAGTGAACCTCCTTTATCTCATGCTCTTCTCCATTTTTGTCCCTGCAGTTCTCTTGGCTAAATAAGATTCTGACAGAGTATCATTGGGTTAGCAGAGACACATCAGAAGAAAATGATCAGGTATTGTGAGGAAGAAGTCTGAAGTCCTGAGAGCCAGCAGAAAGAATGGGAACAGGCAACCCTGGGAGGTAAGAGGTTGAGTGACCTTCTAGAATGTACCAGACACCTACGAGGTGAGAGACTCTCAAACTCAAATGGAGGAAGCTTGGATGAAGTGCTTTACAGTGGGGAGGGGAAACTTGTAGAGTCTACCTTCAGTGGAGGGGCAGGACATGAAATGGAGAGATGGGGTTACCATCCCACTGTCAAAAGCTCTGACCCAGAAGTGTTCCTGTCTGAAGGAACTGCAGGGACAAAAATGGAGAAGAGCATGAGAGCAAGGAGGTTCACTGACATGCCTAAACTGAGATCTAGCTCAGTGGGAGGCCCAGGCCCCTGACACTGTTATTGATGCTGTCTTGTGCTTGCACATAGGAACCTAGCATTGCTGTACTGTGAGAGGCCTAAAACGCAGCTAAAAGAGTCAGATGCAGATACTAGTACCCGAACAGACAGAAGCTGGGGACCTCTGTGGTTGAATTGGGGAAAAGCAGGAAGAAGCTGAAGAGGAGGGGGTGTTCCATGGGAAGACCAACAGTCTCAACTGACCTGGATCCTCTGACCGCCACGACAGCATATACCAGCTAATATGAGGCCTCAGACACATATACAGCAGAGGACGGTCTGGTCTGCCCTCAGTGAGAAAAGATGCATCTAACCCTCTAGAGACTTGAGGTCCCAGAGAATGGAGAGGCCTGGTGGGATGGGAATGGGGACTCGTAGGGACATCCTCTTGGAGACAGGGGGCTGCATGAGAGGAGGTATGGGATGAAAGCAGTTGAGTGCCAGACCTGGAGCAGGTGAATTCTGGACAGTAAAACAGATTAAAGAATAAAAAATAATATTTTAAAAAGGTAGGCAGCTCATTATTAATGCTGAAATTCATTTTCCAAAATTAATGGACATGTTCTTGTGTTTGTAAAAGGTTCAACAATAGCTAATTTTACCGATGTTGTATCTATTGCATTAGGAGGAACATTGTGTAAACAAACTTCCTAAGAAATATAGGGACGATGAAATTCTCATATACTTTGTATAACAATTAAAAATGTTTTAAATGTCTATGATAAGGACTTGGGTGATAACAAGAACACTTGTTATACAAGCCGGTAGACCTGGGTTAAGCTACTCGTATGCAGTTAAAATACTAGGCATTACCACTAAGTATTCCAATAATTCCATCCCTGGGAGGCAGACACTGAAGTGTGGCTTACACTTGGTGGCAGCCTAGTATCACTGAGTTCTAGACTCAAGGACAGACCCTCTCAAGGGAGCAAAACTGAGAACAATAAAGACACACAAACAGTGGAACTAAGTACTTGCACACATAGATGAGCATGTGTGAGTGTGTGTGTGTGTGTATATATATATATATATATACATATATATGTGTGTGTACATATACATATACATGTATATGTATATATTATATATATATACATTGTTTTTTATTGTTAGGATTTATTGGCTATATTTTCAACACTACATTAGATCAGATTCAAATATTCCAGATATTGTATTTATGAAACTGCATGTAACTTCAATGTTTAGTCAATAGTTGAATAGAAACCAAGTTCTACTCTGTGGAAATCAATGTATAACAGCAGTAAGAAGTTGTGCACTGCACAAAAGAACAGGAAAACCCCCAAGGAACCTATATGCAGGAACCAGCAAATGCATTCCTGTTACAAAATGGCTTGTGTTATTCCAGGTTTTACAGTTACATCATGAATCATCTATATAAATTCTAGAGTGGGTGTCCTATTTATGATTCTTGAAGTGTTTAACAGCCATTTCAACAAAAAGTCTGCTGAGGAACAAGTACTGATGTTCATCTTAAAATTCAGTCTCCATGTTTCATAGCAAGGCACACAGTGGATTTGCACCAGACTTATCTCCGAATGTTCATTAAAAACTCACAAGCCTGAATGTCAGATTCAAATTAACTTCTCTCAAAATTTCCTCTGATTAAAATAAAAATACACATTTTAAATAGGTTTCCTATATTTCCTTATAAAAATATGGAAGTAATTGATTATATGAGTTAGTATGGTAAGACCATGAATGCCCAAACTAAGGATGACTGGTTGAAGATTAAACAAAAAGAAATGAACCCAAGCCAACACAACTCATTACATCAAAACCACTTCCTTCCATTTTATCGGTGATCACAATCAAAAACATCACCATATCTTTTTTTTTTTTATTTTTTTAACTTGAGTATTTCTCATTTACATTTCGAGTGTTATTCCCTTTCCTGGTTTACGGACCAACATCCCCCTATTCCTTCCCCCTCCCCTTCTTTACGGGTGTTCCCCTCCCCATCCTCCCCCCATTGCTGCCCTCCCCCAATAATCACGTTCACTGGGGGTTCAGTCTTAGCAGGACCCAGGGCTTCCCCTTACACTGATGATCTTTATCTCTGTTTTGCAATTTATATAAATGTAGCAAATAAATGTTTAAAAAGTAATCATCCTTGGATAAAGTACAAACATTAACAAACCAGCTTATAAAGTTAAGCAAAAGAACTATGAATTTGCAGAAGTATAATTTGCAACCCTGAAGATTCATGAATGAAAAATATCTGGTAGAAACCCATTTTAAATACCGTTTCATTTACTCAAATCATATCATATCTTATCATATGATACCATGCATACTATTTTATTATGCAATATAATATACATATCTCTCAATACAGACCTCTCACTCGGTGTGTGTTTGCATGTGTTTGTGTGTGTGTGTATCTTTCTGTATGTGTGTGCATGCATGCATATATGACTCTATAGGCCTACCTGTGTGTGTACATGCATGTGAAGGTCAAAGTACAACATTATGTCTTCTTCCACCTCAGCCAATAGCCACCTCATTTTTGAGACAATGTTTCTCACTAAGCTAGGATTTGCCTCATTAGAATAAATTCTGGCCTACAAGCCTCTGAAATTGTTGAGGGCTATTAGTCCTCAAAAACCAATAGTATATTTTTTTACATTCATAATATATGCTAATAAATGTTATCAATACAGTTTAAGGTATAAATATTATAAATTTTATTATCTGTACCAAACTATGCTATAACTTAAGACTGAAGCTCTTTTAAGGATAGGTTTGTTAAGTTTTAGCATGTCAATTTTATATGTAGACTAATGTCTATTGTGCCAGTGATGTATAATCAATATGTGTTTTTAATCAATGTACAGACTCACCTACAGGTCTACCCTACTGTCAACAAACTGGCCAGAAGACAGAGAGTTTCTCACAGAAAATTAATTTCCACAACATATTATTTATCTACATGTACATATAAATGTCAGCATACTGTGATTTCTACCCTATCAGTAATTAATTACCTATCAATAGTTTTCAGATTGCCATACCATTCTCAGGTCCAGCTTTACAATGGTTCTTATAAAATTCTTGCTTTAGATAAGCCACAAGCTAGGAGCCTAAAGGTTGTTTAGACATAAAGAACAATGTGGACTCTTTAGCGTCAGGGAAACGCGTTGTATCTGAAGAGAAAACAGTTTTGTCAAAGCAATCATGACAGGTTTTAATTTAAAATTAATCCAGAATAAGCAGTGCAGTAAGGTAGAAACATAAACACTTTTTTATAAGTCATATCTGAGTGAAACAGGTCCAGGATAGAGCAAGTTATTGAACTAGACTATAGAATTTTAATAATGATTCACTGTATTTCTCTGGACTTTAAGCTTTGTACAACCTTTGTGAAGAGGCCATCAGTATCTCTAGCAAGACAGATAAAACTAGTCACTTACTAAACAAATCAATTTTAAATATTAGCAATTGTATTTTAACATAAAGTAAGACTAATTGTTTTGTATAACTTATTACTTTATGACAACTATACAGCTACCAAAAACTCTGGGTAATTTGTGAACACAAAAATTAGTCATCATTCTACCACTGAGGACCCTAAGATTAAGGCACCGGAAAATCTGGTGCCTGGTTAGGGTCAACTTCCATGTTTTCAACATATTTTTAATTGTGTCTTTATTTTATCCAGAAGCCTCTTTTATAGAGATCTTAATCTCATTAATGAGGGCTCTTTGTTCTTGACCTAATCACCTTCAGAGGGACAGCTCCATGCTGTTATCCTGTGTTATCTTAAGATCAAACCTTACATTGTCATTTTTCTTGTAACTAAAAGGTCACATCTAAGTCTTCTCATTGGTACTTAATTAAATGAGGAATTTGGGGGCACAAATCAGATGAGAGTTCTTGAGCTTATTAAATTATCAATGTTAAGTTTAAAACAATTTCATACAAGTATGATTAACATGAAAATATAATTTCTTTCCATTGGACTTAGGTAACAAATATTAGAAAACATTATTTTGAAGAGCCAAGTTTGGTTATGTTTATTTGGACTAAATTATGATAAATCAGACAAGACAAAATAATACAACCCACTATCCTAGCAAACCTGTGGTTTCAGATTAAGTAGGATAGCACAAGAGGGATCCTAGCCCACCACCACACCCAGAGGCCTGGGTGCCACTAAGATGAGCAAGCAGTGGCAAAAAGATGGGTGAGAAAGAGAAGCTGAAGAATGTGTACACTTTTAAGAGAGGCAGACCTGGACATGTGAGGAACTTCTAGATGTGTGTAATGGCACTTTTACTTGAGATGTTGGTGAGGTCTTGGCCATGTTTCTAACAAAGACCACATCTGGATCCATGACCCTGCAGCAGCAGGTATCTGCATTGGTGTCCACAGCCCATGTTATGGCTTATATCTCTATCTCTATCTCTATCTCTATCTCTATCTCTATCTCTATCTCTATCTCTATCTCTATCTCTATCTATCTATCTATCTATCTATCTATCTATCTATCTATATAGATATAGATATAGATAGATAGATAGATAGATAGATAGATAGATAGATAGATAGATAGATAGATAGATAGATATCCTTGGTCAGGGATGCCTCCTGTAGCCATATCGATATCCAAGGGATACACAAAGCTGGTCAGGACCCTTGCCTGTGATCCTTAGGAGAAACAGACAAGAAGGTGTGAGAACGGAAGGACTGGCCCTATCCCTCAATGGTATAACACTTAGGAGGGTGGCCTTGTATCTTGCCTGAGAAGTACAGAAGAGCTGGACCAGTTGGCATGAGCATGGAGGAGCTGGTGGGCTGACAAATTAAGCTACCATCCAGGCCCATCACAACATCTACCCCATCTATGAACTGCCAGAATGAGTGAAGGGGCAGGTCCTGCAAAACCAAACTGGGAGAATCTCCATGAAACAAGGCAATTATAAGATAACATAGAGGAGTCCTGGTGAGTATCTAGAATTGATAGTATAAAAACCAGAGGCCTCAAACCAGACACATGACTCAAATGAAAATTTGCAAGTCAAGCTGCTTGTGCAAAAGGGTATGATATGTGGCACACCTTGACAGATCGCAGCTTCCACATCAAGGTGGTGGTGGTGGTGGTGGTGGTGGTGGTGGTGGTGGTGGTGGTGGTGGTGGTGGTGGTGGTTGTTGTGGAGGAAGTTGCAAGGCAGAAGGCAAATTTGGAAGGTTGGACTGGCATTTAGCTGCATGACATATATTCAGAAAGAATTGCTAAAATGTCTTAAAAGATGTCAAAGAGATTATTTCTTCTTTAATAGCCTTTAAACAGAAGTTCAGGACGAACTCCGGGCCTGAGATTACTTGTTGTACCATTTTCATTTCCTATGACCTGGCATCAAGCACACAATGACGGTAAAGATGTCAGCTACTGGGAGGTTTATTCTCCTATTGTGGAGTATGTGCTTATGATCTTGTTTTGTTTGCAGTAGGGTTTTTTTCTTCTACAGTAATGTCTCTCAGGATGGGTTCATTGACATGCAGCTACCCACATCATCCAAACCAAGCAGGATTCTTATAACTCTGCAGAACCCTAGAGCATCAGAGCACTTGGCATTCTCTTTTGACATGAACCTCATAAGAACTGTTTTCTCTTTTTGTTTATTGCATTTATTATAAATTCAACCTCTATTTGATTTAATCCTGAAGTCTGTTGGCATAAACACCTCCCAATAACCCACAGTCCTTGTACCCTAAAATTAAATCAAGTCATCCACTTTTCTGTCCTTGATTATTCTTTACCCTCATCCACCCATGGATATTTTAACCACATGCCATTAATGTGAAGAGAAGATCTCCTTTTCATAACCTCAGGGAGAAAGACCAACAGGATGTAATCTTGTTTATATTACTTAACCCAATTATTCACCCTTTAGATTTAATTCTGTGTTCACAACTTATCTCACTGTGAAACAGCAATGTAAGTACTGTAATGTGCAGTGTCCTTTATGCAATCATTTATCTAAGAAGAGCAAGGATAAAAAATGGGAATTGAATGAGGATCAGCTCTTTTCTGTTCTGTAGATATCATATATGTTTATCGTGTTGATAAACATGATGAGGAATGTTAGCAACTAAAACTATCCAGTGCTTGATGTTGTTGAGGGAGTTTAGCAGATTGAATGCTCTAAAAGAAATTCCAACCAGGGACAATTGCAGTTTTGTTTTTCTTGTTATAACACCACTGTAAGGTGCAGACACTTGTATTTGTATCTTATATTGCATTTTGTATATGCATATCAAAATGCAATAGCTTTTACTTTTTCTAGATTCTATATTATATTCTGTTCTGCATATTCAGCACAAAAGTAATAGGTGATATTACAAATAGTGGATGTACCCACAGGAAAACTTGTAACATTGACTAATCTAGGCCCACAGATTCTCACAGAAACAGAATCACTTATCAAAGAACACACATATTACGGACCTTGGCAAATGGGCAAGTTGGTCTTTACACAGAATCCCTGGCACCTGGAACAGGAGCTGTCCATAACTCTGTTGCCAACTTTGAACTTCCCCTGCTTGGGCATCCTTATCTAGACTCTGTGGGAGCAGAGGTGACTAGCCTCATTGCACATGACATGTGTGGTGGTTTGAATATGCTTAGCTCACAGAGTAGCACTATTTGGAGGTCTTATAGAAGAAAGTGTGTCACTGAGATTGTGGGCTTTAAGAACCTTCTTCTAGCTGTCTGGAATCCAGTCTCCCCTTTGCCTTTTGAACAAGACATTGAAGTATCTCAGCTCCTCTAGGAACATGCCTACCTGGACACTGCCATGCTTTCTGCCATGATGATAATGGACTGAACCTTTGAACCTGTTTGTCAGCCCTAAGTAAATCCTGTCTTTTATAAAAGTTGCCTGGGTCATGTTGTCTGTTCACATTAATGGGAACTTTGACTAAGACAACTTGCCAGGATGAGTTGATAATACTCATGGGAAGGGAATAGGGGAGAGAGTTGGGAGCTAGAGATTATTAGGATAGAGGGAACGGATACTGTACATAGGGTGAATAGATTAATAAGAAACTTAGGAAATTTCCCTCTGTTTCAATGCTTTCAAGGGTCTTTCCCACTTTCTCTTCTTTTAGATTCAGTGTATTTGATTTTATCTTGAGGTCCTTGATCCACTTGGATTTGAGCTTTGTGACAAACAGGGGTCTATTTTCATTTTTCTACCAACAGACACTAATTAGACCAGAACTATTTATTGAAAATGCTTTCTTTTTTCTACTGTACATTTTTGGCTTCTTTGTCAAAGATCAAGTGTGCTTAAGTGTGTGGTTTTATTTTTGGGTCTTCAATTCTATTCCATTGGTCAATGTGTCTGTGTCTGTACCAATACCATGCAGTTTTTATCGTTACTGCTCTGTAGTATAGTTTGAGGTCAGGGATAGTGATTACTCCAGCACTTCTTTTACTGTTAAGAATTGTTTTTGCTGTTCTTGGTTTTTTGGCTTTCAATATGAATTTGAGAAGTGTTCTTTACATGTCTTTGAAGAATTTTGTTGGGATTTTGATGGGGATTGCATTGCAAAGTTGTGCAATATTGGTGCCTCACACTTCTTAATGTCTTTATTCCACACAGTGTTTACTTCTGTAATTTTTTGCATTATCACCTTTGAGACAAATCTCTCAATAATTCTGTTACTCACTGATTCCATTATATTGTCTGGCTGAGAGTCTCAGGTAGTCTTTCATATATATCACTGCAGCAACAGTATTACCAGCACATGAATCCAGATCTATATGAGTTTTAGAGACTAATACTCAAGTCTTCAGGCTCACATGGCCTAACAGAGCCACTCCTTTTATTCTTCACTCCTGTACTTGTTAGTTAAACTTATAAATAGTGTAATTGTTCATACTGATATATCTTTATTCAATTTTGTTTTAAGCTTATCGTCTTCTATAATGATATGATATCATTAGGAAACAGGACTAAAGTCTGAAATCAAGACATCAGCCTGGCCATAGTCTCTCTTTTAATATGTTCTATTTGAGATAGGGTCTCTTTTATGGTGTAAACCTAATGAACCTGGAACTAAGAGAGGTTCAGCAAACAGATGGCTCCTCTGTATGACTATTAAATGTGTGCTCCATCACACCGAGATGGTCATAGAACAGTAGAGCATTTTAGTCTTTGCCATTTTCAGATCTTTTTATTCATGACTGCATATTTCTCTCTTTCTGACCTAATATAACGTCTTCATTTATGCCTCAAATATTTTTTCCCTAGAAGAATTTATTAGTCAGGAAAATTTATTCAAGATCACTTCAACACAAAATCAACAACTACATATTTTTTTTCAGGACTACATTTTCCAAATATCATCACCCTGGTCATTGTTAGATAGAAACATCATTGAAGAGAGTATTATAACATTTGTAATTAAGACTTATTTTTCTCTTATTTGTCTTATGCCAGATTTTGATTGGAAGAATATCTTCGGTCTTAAGATACCATGTGTTCTCTCATTCATGGCAACAATCTAAAAATCATTTAAATGATCTCTTAAAGAAAATCTTTTGTGAAATGTTTTATATTTAATGTAATTTTTTAATTGTATATATTATTTATCTATATGTCAATACTATGCTATACATATACTGAATGGAAGACATCTCTCTATGATCTGTTTTGTAAATTATCCCAGATAAAATATGTTTGTTTATGGTTTTCAAGTCCTTTATTTTAATTGATGTTAATGGCTTATTGCTTAGTAAGTTTTGTCACCTCTATGCTTTTTTGTCCTTCCATTGTTAATGTTTATTCAACTGGACACAGTCTGCTTTCAAATTGGTTGACTATATACTTTATGGTGATTTCATTCCCCCAGAACTATCTACCAACACACCATTTGAAACATGGTAATCTATAATCTTAGGTCTATGTACATAAATGTTAATAGTGATGGAGTCTACTTCAATTAGTATATTAATAAGAGCTGATGTCTGAGTTAGGATCGTTAAAAGTTTCTTGTGATAAGAATGAATTCTCCATAAAGTTTGACATTTTAAATGCTTGATCTAATTGAAATCCTTGTAAATGTCTTCTATTCAATTACATAGTCCTTGATTTCCCTACTAATAACATAATCCATGACAATCCCAAGAAGGATGGATTTAACTTGAATTATAATTCTGTAGCCACAAAGAAATCTAAAGTTCACTATAGCAGAATATGCACTTTGTGGGCTTAAAATGGACAAAAAGGGTGTAACAGCTATTCCTGGTTATCAAATTAACTGTATCTGACATGAACTGCAATCCAGAATTTGAGTGCTCACCTGTGATGTAGAACTTGAGGTTGGAAGTCACAAGTTTCTGACCTGTATTTTGGCATGGAGATCTTGAGACATAGTCACCATGAAAAGCCCAGGTAAGGTAGTACGTGTCTTTAATCCCAGGAAACTAAGGCAAAGAGATCTCTGAGTTCAAGGTCAGCCTAAGACAAAACAAATCCCAGATCCAGGCGTGGTGGTACACACCTTACTTCTGGGCCACACCTCTGCTTGAGACCTACATAAGGACATTGGAAGAAGATTCACTCTTCTTTGCCTGCTTGGGTTTATTTGCCAGCACATCCGTTTAATCCTATTTCTACAGAAGACAAGCTGAAACAATTAGCCTCATGGGACTGAGCAACTACTAAATTCTTGGCTGTCCCGTTCAAAGTTGACCATTGTAGAAAGATATTCCTTGGTTTTGTGCCTCTAGAGAACCCTGACTAATACAAAGAGAAACATAGTTTCTTTTCTTAAACATGCATTAACTGATGATGTAAATTCCTGAATGGATGTTTTGAAATGTGCTTTCTCATAAGTAGTAAAAATCAGTCTGCACCTAACAGTAGCTGCCATTACTCTTATTGTAATACTAATTCTGTAAATGCATATGACCTTTATTCTATAACAGAAAATACATACCTATTTTAAAGGGAAGAAAGTGTCAACAATTTCACTAAATTCATGGGGTGATGGTAAAAAGCTACTTTGTTCTACTTTTACAAAAATGGTGCATAAATACCTACAACTAGTACAAATAATATTTCATAAGGATGTATAATCTATCTTACACACACACACACACACACACACACACACACACACATATATATATATATATATATATATATATATATATATATATATATATATATATATATATATGTGTGTTTTTTATCCCAGGGAAATTTAAACTATGAATATTATGTTGTTTCCACTAAGTTACCCAGTTTTGCCTGTCGGTGTACCACTTTCAAAAGTCAACCAAATTGAATATAAATATCAGGTTAGTTTTTTATACCTGTTTCATAGAATAATTCTAGCATATTTCTATTAATCAGGAACTTTCTTGCCATTACAAATCTGAAAGGCTGTAGCAATCTGAAAAATAGGAGACAGTAAAAGGAGGTACTTATCAAACAAACCAAAGAGACTGGAAGTGATTGAAAGCTGCTTTCAGTTTAGCTAACATTGTTTCTAATATTGCAGGGGTGCTGAGGTCAGGGGCCACAGACTTTTCACATTCATTAGAACACAGCTGAGGGTGTTCAAAAACATTGCAAAGCCATACAAACTTTAATCTACACACCGGGACCCTCTTCTGTATTTGTAGCACAAGGAGGATGCATCTTTCTAACTACATATTCTCAATGCTCACTGTAGGAATCTGTACTAAGACACAGAGAGCTAGGTATTCCAGAAGTCTGGCCTCCAACCCCTGTGATATAGACAGAATTATTTGGAATACAATCTTCAGTAATTTATTTCATTAATATGGGTAAAGTTATTGATTTACTCTCCTCACAACCCTAAAGGTTTTCAAGTCAGATATCACTGTTTCAAATAGTTCATATGAAGCTTAGTTCTAGACTT
Source organism: Rattus rattus (assembly GCF_011064425.1). Classification (NCBI taxonomy): domain Eukaryota; kingdom Metazoa; phylum Chordata; class Mammalia; order Rodentia; family Muridae; genus Rattus; species Rattus rattus. The sequence goes on from NC_046156.1 coordinate 110,818,393, forward strand.
CATTTAGTTTAGTAATCAAATAGTGATTCTCATTTGATTATTATCATTGATGTTAGTAGATATTTCTATTGAACTTCTCTAGAAATCATTTGTTGCATAGTAACATTATTGATAAAGAAATGCCGTATACAGAAATTATGCCACATGTGTTTAAGGCAGTCATGAAGCTGAAAGATGGCACCTCTTTAATCTGTGGAAAGTCCTCTTGACCTTCATGAACTTCATTGATAAAATGGGTGTTTCATATTATTTATTTCACATGTTCTCTATAAGAATGCAGTGAGTAATTTAACACATGAGAAGAAATCACACTGTGGATTTCCATTTACTCATTCTCAGTATGTCTATTGTGCTCTTAAAAGAGGTGCAGACAGCAGAAAAACTAGAGATCAGGTCTATTGTTTCAATTAGTTAAAATTCCAGGATACAGAAAATCTCTTTTATTCACAATGGAAAATGTGAATAGTAGGAAAATGGGACCCTGAAGCTGTTTGGCTGTGTGTTCTAAGCAGATATGTTAGGGCTGAGAATCTGAGGAAACTCATGAATCATTATTTCTCAATTTGAGATATAATAGACCTGTCAAATTCAGCTACAACGCTTACTTTTCCTTCTCAATTTTTTAACTTTTCTCAAAGCAATAAGCTTCTTGGAAACAAACAACTTCTTCATAAATCTACTCAAGCTAAAAGGTATGATTGAATGTACAAGGAAATTGGAGGCAGAGATGGAGGGTATAAGAGACAGGGTAAAAGCAACAATGAAACAGAGAAGTGTATAATATTTCTAAGATTACTTTCTTTGCAAAGCTTAGTATTTTATAAAGTGTAACATATAATTGCCTTTATTTTTTTAACTCAAAGTATGAAACAGATAAAGTAATATTAATAAAAATATAACCTTAGTCCATCCATTAGCCCGCAAAACACAGGATGTCCTCATTCTTAATAGCCGAGTAATATCCCACTGTGTAAATGAACCACATTTTCTGTAACTATTCTTCTGTTGTGGGACGTCCAGGTTGTTTCTAGCTTCTGGCTACCACAAATAAGGCCGCTATGAACATAACGGAACATGTGCCCCTGTAGCATGGTGGGCATCTTTTGGGTATATTCCCTACAGTGGTATTGCTGGATCTCCAGGTAGGTCTATTTCAAAATTTCGGAGAAACCTCCAATTTGATTTCCAGAGTGGTTGTACCAGTTTGTAATCCCACCAGCAATGGAGGAGTGTTCCTCTTTCTCCACATCCTCTCCAAGGTGTGTTGTCTCCTGCGGTTTTGATCTTACCATGCTGACTGGTGTAAGGTGGAAATTCTGGATCATTTCTATTTACATTTCTCTGACCACTAAGGACTTTGAACATTCCCTTAGGTGCTTCTCAGCCATTCAAGATTCACTGTTGTGAATTTTCAGTTTAATTCTATATGCTGCTTTTGTCTTTTTTCTTTTCTTTCTTTCTTTCTTTCTTTTTTTGGGGGTTAGCTTCTAGATTTCTTTATATATTTTGGATATTAGCCCTCTATCAGATGTGGCATTAGTGAAGATATTTTTTTCCAATCTGTAGGATGCTGATTATTCTTATTGACTATGTCCTTTGCCTTACAAAACGTTTTTGGTTTCATAAGGTCCCATTCATCATTTCTTGATCTTATAGTGCAAGCCATTTGGGTTTTGTTTAGGAAATGTTTTTCTGTGCCAATGAATTCAAGGCTCTTTCCCATTTCTCTTCTATTAAATTCAGTCTATCTAGTTTTATGTTGAGGTCCTTAATCCACTTGGACTTGAGCTTTGTGCATGGTGACAAATACGGGTTTATTTTCATTTTTCTATATACAGACACCCAGTTAGACCAGCACCATTTATCGAAGAGGCTTGCTTTTTTCCATTCAATATTTTTGGCTTCTTTGTCAAAGATAAAGTGTGTTTAAGTGTGTGGCTTTATTTCTGAGTCTTCAAATCTATTCTGTTCGTCAACCAGTGTGTTGCTGTACAAACACCATGTAGTTTTTTTTATCATTATTGCTCTGTAGTAGAGCTTGATGTCAGGGATGGTGTTTCTCCCAGATGTTCTTTTACTGTTAAGAGTTATTTTCACTTCTGTACTTTGGTCATCCTTCTTGAACTTCACGTCCAATTTCCTAAGGAACCTCCAGACTGATTTCCAGAGTGGATGCATCAGTCTTTTTAAAGGGGAACAAAAATATTCACAGGAGGAGATATGGAGATAAAGTTTGGTGCAGAGACTGAAGGAGTGGCCATTCAGACCCTGCCCCACCTGGGGATTCAGTCCATATACATATGTCCACCAAACCCAGATAATAGTACTGATGCCCAGAAGTGCATGCTGACAGGATCCTGATATAGCTGTCTCCTGAGAGGCTCTGCCAGAACATGACAAATACAGAGGTGAATGCTAGCAGCAAACCATTGAACTGAGAAGAGGGTCCCCATTGGAGGAGTTAGAAAAAGGTTTGAAGGAGCTGAAGGGGCTTGCAACCCCATAAGAACAATAATACCAATCAACTAGAGCTCCCAGAACTAATCCACTACCTAAAGACTATACCCGGACAGACCCATGGTTCCAGCTGCATATGTAGCAGAGGATGGCCTCTTTGAACACCAATGGAAGGAGAAGCCCTTGGTCCTGCCAAAGTTCAACCCACCAGTGTAGGGAATGTCAAGTCTGGGAGGTGGGAAAGGGTGGGCGGTTGGGGGGGGGAAGACCCTTATAAAAGAATGGGGTGGAGGAATGGGATACGGGGGTTATGGATAAGAAATCAGGAAAGGGGATAACATTTGAAATGTAAATAAAAATATCCAACAAAACACACACATATACACACACACACACACACACCAGCAACCACAAAATATGCTAGTTGCTGAAAGACACATAGAACTATAGATCATATTACTAAAGTAAGCTAGACTAAGAAAAAAATTTCACACTTTCTTTCAAAATAAAGCCTAAAAAAGCAAAGCATCCAAGCAGAAAGGAGATTATTTGGGAAGAGGAAGGGGATTGTCAAGAAGAGACTGAGAAATCAATCTTCAAAATAAGGAAGGATGAACATATTAAAATATTATTTCTGAATATATAGTAATATCAGAATGAAATATATTATTTTCTAAAATTAATACATGTTAACACTCAGACAGGAAGATACCTATCAGAAGGACTGTTACACCCCCCTCCCCCCAAAAATGGATTGCTTTCACTTTGCTGGGATTTTTGCCTTTCCAGATGAATTTGAGAATTGCTTTTTCCATGTATTGTGATTTTGATGGGGATTGCATTAAATCTGTAGATTGCCTTTGGTAAGATGATCATTTTTACTATGTTAATTCTGCCAATCCATAAGCATGGGAGTTCTCTCCATTGTCAGAGGTCTTAGATTTCTTTCTTGAGAGACTTGAAGTTCTTATCATAAAGATCTTTCACTTGTTTGGTTAGAGTTATCCCAAGATATTTTATATTATTTGTGGCTACTGTGAAGGGAGTTGTTTCCCTAATTTCTTTCTCAGACTGTTTATCACAAGTTTTGTAGGTAAATGGATGGAATTAGAAAATAACATCCTGAGTGAGGTACCTCAGACCCAAAAAGACATGTACAAACTGCAGGGATGGAAATGGAAAGGAGCCCGAGAAAAAGAAGGTCCAGCAACAGGCCCAAAGTGGGATCCAGATCAAAGGTAGTCCCAAAAGCCTGACAACATTACTGAGTCTATGGGGCATTCACAAAAAGGAACCTATCATGACTGCCCTCCAAAAGACTCAGCAAGCAGCTGACAGAGTCAGATGCAGATATGTGCACCCAACCAATGAACAGAAATTGCTGACCCTTATGGTTGAATCAGGGAAAAGCTGCAGGAAGCTGAGGAGCAGGGTACCTCTATAGGAGGAACAGCAGTCTCAATTTACCTGAACCTCTGAGAGCTGTCAGACACTGCATCACCAACCAGGCAGCATACACAGGTGAGGTGAGGCCTACAAGACATGTACAGCAGAGGACTCCCAGGTCTGGGTTCAGTCAGAGGATATGCACCTAACCCTCAAGACACTGAAGGCCCCAGAATGTTTACAGGTCTGGTGCGTGGGTGGGGTGGGGACATCCTTATGGAGACATGGGGATGGGGTTTGAGGGGAGAAGGCATGAGATGTGGAACTATCAGGGGGGTCAACTGAAAGGGGAATACATTCTGGAGTGTAAAAAGTAAATAAATTTAAAAAATAAAATAAAATTACTGTATTCAGCCTTTAAAAAATATAACCTTATTATTTTGATATTCAAATAGTCTCAAAATATTACTCATCTCAAATTTTTGTAGAATTTTATTAGTGACATTCAAGCTAGCTTATAGCAAATAATAAGAGAGAATTATTTGAATGAAACTGTCAAAAAAAGAGGAAGAAATCACAAAACAAGAGGGAACTGAAATCAATTCATCTTCTACCTAGATATAAGCATACTTTCAGAAAGTTCATGTTTGATCCATTTCATTAGCATCTTTCAATACTTTGTAATCTCCATCTTCTCACATTGAAAAATCTCACTAAGAAAATATAGTAACAAAGAATTCACTTCTTCCCATTCCCCTAAATATTCACAAGCCCTTCATAATCTTAGCGCTAAAATGAACACAATATTTATGCAAAATCCCTCCATATCATTATTAGGTCTCTAACTCACCATTTCTTTACTCCCTATTAAATTCCCTTAGATGATGAAGCATTTCAATTTACTGTCTATGTATCCATTGATTCATAGGATGGTGTTGAATGCTTTTGGCTATTTGGTTGAGATTACATTGAATCTGTAATTGCTTTTGGATAGGATAATACTTGAAGAACTACCAAAAACTTTCTCTCTCGTCTGTGACTCTCAAAGCCTTAGAGATGTCTTTGAATTCCAGCAGCTCATTTTAAAGACAAGTTTTGAAAAATATGCTAATAAGATTACTTCCCTAAAAAAATGCTCAAAATTAGTAATTGCCTTATCAAATCTCTTAAGATTTGATTTATCAAGGAAAATGATAGAAACACTTGAAAATGGAGTCTCCAGGTAATATAAAACTATTAATAATACAGAAAATAAGTATGCTAATTTTTAATGATCTAAAATTTACAAATATCTGTCTGGTATAGGACAGAAGAAACAAACCAAATTAGACAAAAATGAATATCTACAACCTTTAACCCAACAGTATTAAAAAGTTAATAAAAAAAGCTGGGGAGATAGCTCAGTGGGAAAAAATCTTTAATAAAGCTACTTTATTAGAAAGAATTGTAGGAATTTATCCTATACATTGTTGTAAAAAATTAATACAAGTATATTATAGTTCAGTTAAAAATGATGTTTACGGTTCATGGAAAATCATGGAAAAGGGACTGAAAATTGTAAAAGATAGAGGACCATGACATCTACTGACCTTCTGTATATGATAGATGCTTCACCCATGAAATATTAACAATATAGCCACCTAAACAAGACCAACACAAAGACAATACCAGTTGATATGCCAGTGTGGAGGGGGAAAACTCAAGAGGCTCCACCAGTAGGTGAAGGGCAATTGGAGATTAATGACTGCTGAGAAAGTTTGTCCGCCCCAGAGATAAGAACTCTATTTGGTTTTCCCAAGTGGTCAGCCCTATACTCATGTACTTATGAGCACCAATAACTCAGCAGATTGTATTTATACAAAATATAAAATAAATAAGCAGAAATGGGTAAACATTTAATAAACTGTCCGTGGTGAAAGCTATCATAAAAAATTGATAAGCTTTTACCGACATTACCAAAAACAAAAGAACAAACCGAAACCAAATTCATTTAAAAAAATCAGTACTCAATGTGATAATTGTATGAGAATTACCAAAGAAAGGATTTATTGAATTCATTCTTCCGGATATCAGTGAGCTCACAAGCCTCGTGTGAGTAAAAAATGAGAATTATAGAATATCAGTGGTATTTTGTTTCCCAATAGAGCATTTGGACTGACTCCTTGAAGCTTTAGAGTGACTTTCTCTTCCGTAAGAAACATAGGTATAATGAGCAAAACTTTCTACCTGGAACAAGCCTTAGAAACACCTTGGCAAACCTGCAAACTTCTCCCATATGGTTCATTTACATGAAGAGCATATTGGCAAAATGTTTCTAAATATCTAAGCCTCAAAGATGATGAGAAGACCAACAGGCTGTCCCAAAGTTGATGAATGCCAGTATAGACAATATAATTGATGATTAATTCCTGTAAACACATACTTCTATCAAATCCTTCTGGTGTAAACCTTGAGCAAATGAAACTTTTTTTCCTCCCCTTTGGTTTGTCATTTTGAATGTTTTGTCAACTTCATTTCCTTGAGTAAAATGATTAGGGTATTGTTTTTAGCGTATATCTTTGGTTCAGCTATCATGAAAATTAATTTTGTGTGCTGTTTCAGGATGTTATCTAAAGTAATCATGTTTTTCTCTTTTTCGTAAGAAACATACAAATATTTTATTGTGATAAAACATAGAACACAAAAGGAAAATCAGTAAAGACAGTCACAATAAATATTGGCAAATGTATATATTGTAATAAAGTTATCTCAGTTGTGATTTTTTATTTATGATTTGCAAATTCATCCTGGATTCCATATGATAGGTAGTTTAATTGTGACTGCATTGTGAACTTCTAAATAGTTTTATTTGTGTGTTTAAGGACAGTGATGAATTGCTTGGCCTCGTTAATTATATTTGCAAACCTGCATATTTACAATCTTATAATTCCCAAACTAGTTTACCAGAAAGCAACTCTAAAGCATTAGTGCTGACAATGCTTCTTGTTTCCTAACATATAAAAATAATCTCTCAAAATATCGACCTTGATATGAATATCACATTCATTGCTACCTGTGTTGAATATATAAATACCCAAGAAAAAACAATTTATATCATTTCATCTCTTCAACATAATGAAATGTATGTTCTGGCGACATACTTTTCTGTATTATAACTTCTCAATTAAGTATTTCACTAGAATATAAAACACTAAAAATCAAATTTTAGTACTTCCCTTGAGCTCAAGTAATCATGCAGTCCTGGATGTATGGAACAGTCTACACTGCTAAAGATGTCTTTGAAGTTCATATTCATGGGCTTCCATCTTCTTAGGGCTGGTATTTTAGAAAGGCCCCACCACAACCAATTTATGTAGTGTTGGGGATCAAACATAGGTCTTCATGCGTGCTGAGTAGGTACTACATGGGCTGAACTATATCTGTAAACAAAACAAACAGAACAGTGTGAATAAAAACAGCTGGTCATATATTTTAAAGACAATAGAGGCATACCGCAGACGATATGCTTCACAAATCCTCCGAAACTGGACTGTCTGAACTCTTCTAAAATGATATATATCGGGGGTGGGGATTTAGCTCAGTGGTAGAGCCCTTGCCTAGGAAGCGCAAGGCCCTGGGTTCGGTCCCCAGCTCCGAAAAAAAAAAGAACCAAAAACAAAAAACAAAAAACAAATAAAATGATATATATCCATTTGTGTATCATTCTTTCACCCTAGGCTCCTATCATAAACTACCAAGGAAAGCATAAATACTAGAGGAGCAGAATTTGGACAACCATGAGATGTTAAACTCAGCATAGTAAATTAAGCTACACATCAAGAACATGTTCGAGAATATGCGTGTGTGCGTGTGTGTGTGTGTGTGTGAGTGTGTGAAAGAATATATACACTTGACATAAATCAATAAGATAATACATGTAACACATGAACACAAATATCGGGCTAGACACACAAGTAAAAATAAACTATGTTATAGGCTACGATGTATAAGTATTATACAATGTACAATGTATAATACTAACCATGAGAAGAAAAACAGATGAAGCACTAACAGGGCAACAAGCTAGAGACCATCTATTGCAGTGATCTGACACCACTGGAGTCCAAGTTTTCTGTTATGTGCCCCACAACTAAAAATAGGAGACAGAAATTAGCACAAATAGATAGACTTATGGATGATATTATTTGATAAAATAGAGAAGACTCTTTATTCTTAAATCTCCTTCTTTGGTGTTTCATGGGAACACATGCTATTGTAGGGCAGAAAGGGTTTACAATAGGGCAATGGGTTGCCATTCCTGAGATGAACAGAATTTCTTTGTCGACCAACATTATCTGTCTTTAAAAAATTGCCCTAAAGCCTTGATCTTTTAGGACAAGAGTCTGAATTTTCTTTCCAGATGCATTACTTTTCTGTAAGTCAATTCTATGGGCTTAGGAAAGGATGAGGATTCAGAGAGTCCTCTCTTAGATTTTAAAATATTCTGGGTTATGAAATGTGAGGGGATATTCGTGGGGAGATCAGAGGAGACATTTTCTATCCATCACAACACTAATAGCTATTCCCTTGGAACCTTGTGCTTGAAGGATTTGCAGGAAGATAAAAGCCAGCAGATTTTATACTGTAGAAGGACCCCATACATAAGAGCTGTGCATTTCTGATCAAATTAATTCCCAGAGGCCACACTCTAAATGCAATGTATTGTATTGAAGATTTGATCTGAACTTACAAGTTAGTAAGACACAAATAATAGTTCATAAGAGTGTACTAGTTTCTTATGTATGTGCAACTGCACATTTGCATGATTACCCAAGAAAGCCAGAACTTAGACGCTGGCTTCATTCTCAATTTCAGTCCTTATCTGTGAAGAAATTCTCAGAGTCTCACTGAAACCTACATCTAGGCTGGCCTGATCTTGGCTGGAAGCACAAGGGACCCTCTGGCATATGTCCTACATCACTGACGTTACAAATGCACACCAGCACACCGGGGTTTTTCCTTGGGTATTAGAAATAGAACTCAGATCATATCCATGGCAAGCATTTTCCTATGGAACCATCACCCCAGTGCTACCAAACCTTCCAGTGTGATGTATGGATGTTTGACATTGTAATCTCATTTTTTTTGTCTGAAATTGGAATGCACAGGTGTGACTGAATAGTTCTCAGAAAAGAAGAAATTTTAACCTTGCTGTACCTCCTGAATTTCTATTCAGTAAATTGCTGAATGTGTTAACAGTGTATCCTGAACAGTACCAACTATTAGTGTCTTATTTACATGAGAACTCAAATGTCTGTAATGGTCTCTACTGTCAACTTCATCCTTAGGAATTTATATAACCTGCCTTTTCCACAACAAAAATATTTGATTTAAAAGTATAAAAATGGTATTAAATTGCGCAATTTTTATGACAATAGATAATACATCCTGAGTATACTCCTTGTACTCTGACAAAAGTCTCAATTCTTGTCTGTCTACTTTCCATTGGCTCATTTGGTCCTCCTGTACAGTTCTGTGTTTACTTTTGTGTCATGCATGCATGCATGTATCACACAGGTATACATACATACATACATACATACATACATACATACATACATACACCATTTTATATGTCTATACAAAATCAAAGACCCACAAATAAGAGAATTTTGTTATATTGGATTTGGGGTTTATTCTTTAGCAAATGTATTGTTTGGGGCTTATAAGGTTTTTTCTGTGTTTCCCTAATTTATCTAACACATTTATTAAAAAAAAAAAAACAAGAGTAATTAAGAGAAGAACCTCTTAGGAAAAAAAATGAGTATTTGTTCAAAATGCTTCTCAAGGTCTCACTACTTAGAGAGGAAAGTTCGTGAATGACTGATTAAGGTAAAACAGGCACTTTGGAGAACATATTGTATTTCTAAAAGAGTAGAAAATGTGTGCTGAATTATTGTCATGCTAATTATCCAGTGCTGGATTTATCTTGGTGTTAAAAGTAATAATAAAAGTCTTGAACAGGTAGAATAATTATGCTTAACTGTTATAATTAATGAATTAATTTTAGAAAATGATTCATACCAAGTACAAATTATAATGATTGAAATTTAAAACCTTTGTGCTAGGACTTTCTGCCCCCTTTTTAACAAATTGTGTTGATTTTATCATTTAAAATGTTTTTCTGGGTTAATTTATTTCTGTATTTGACAATTATTTCATCTAGTTCTTTAATATAAAATTAATAATCAGGTCTTTCTGTTTTTAAGACTGTGTGGCAATGATCCTTTAACAATTAGATTCATTGACCAAGACACCTGCTCTATGTTCCCTTGTGTACACTACAGACATAGACACCACACTCCATGCAATGCCTGTGAACTGTTTTCATAGACTGACCCAGCACTTATCATTAAAGGTTATGGAAACCTTATGAGGGCTATTTCACTTCCAGAACAACACTAATTAGTATGATTTTTTTGCCCTCCAAACCATCAATGCTTTGCTGGTGTGTGTAGAATCCACACACCAGCAAACGAGTATGGCTGACTCAAAGAATCCATTAAGATTGTTTAACATATTATAACTAATAATATAACTTTCTTTGAAAATTCATTTGTTGAAATTGCTTTAAAATGCACTGAATTCTGTGACTGTTTTTGTTGAACTGCTGGGAAGGTCACGAGCCATCATAAGTGCTGCTCTGCGTGAAAAGAGAAGCCGTGCTTTCTGCCTCAGTCAGGAGACACTCAAGCTTTTTTTGTGCCTCTTCACGTCTATCAGAATTGCAGCCTAAAAAGATATTTTATTATATTAGAATATAACAGATAATTCCAAAATGCTTACAAATCATAAAACATTTTATGACTTTATATATTCTTCTGTTGTTGTAGTAGGACTTTTCCACATTTAGTATAACATGCGACATGAACAGACTTAGGGATTGTCAGTGGTACCTCCAACTGCCTCCTCATTCTTCCTTCTGCTTGTCTTTGTTTCTTGCTTCTCTGGTGACTGCTACTTTACTCCATTAGTTTCTAAGATTCCAATTCTAATTCTATTTTCTGTCTTGAGATTTGGCAAGGTGTGTTTGTGTGTGTGTGTGTGTGTGTGTGTGTGTGTGTGTGTGTGTGTGTGTGCGCGCACATTCATGCATATATGTAGAAATATGAGGGCACATGAAAATGGAGGGGATGGGAATAGGTATATTCCTCAATTACTCTACATTTTAGTGTTTAATTTTATCTTCTGTGTGATGATGTTTTTGTCTGCGTGTATTCTTCATAGTTCCTGTAGAGGCCAGAAGAGAACTTTGGTTTCTCAGGAACTGGAACTAGAGATGGTGTGACCCACAGTGTGGGTGATGGGGATGAAACCTATGTCTTCTGGAAGAGAACCATGTGTTCTTAACCATTTGCCAGTTCTCCAGATGTTACACCTTATTTTGAGACAGTTTCTCACTGAACCTGGATCTCCCAGATACAGTTGGATGCTTAGACCATCAGTGTCTACGAATACTCTCTGGCTCCCCAGTGCTGCCTAACTTTTAAATAAGTAGTTGGGATTGAAGTCACATTACCGCGCTTACACAGTAAACACTTTGATGGCCTACCCATCTCCTGAGCCACCTAATGTGGTTTTAAAATTGAAGAGTAGTGTGGAAAAGAAAACAGAAATATGTATAAAATTATTAATCTTCTCTATAAAATAGCAACCATTCTTTCATTTTGACTTTAGGAAAAGAATATTTACTCTGTAATAGTATTTCATATAAACATAAAATTTTGGAAAAGGTTACAATGAACTTTAATGAGTGAAAAAGATGAGCAACTGAGCAACTATAAAATTAACTTATCTTTTAGATGCAGTGCCTCGCAATTTATTATCACACATTATATATTATATTCTATGAAGATTAACATGTTCAACATATTACTCATATTAGGAATGGCAGGAGAGGTAACACTACTCTTGAATTTTTTTTTTGTTACTGCTCACCTAAAAACTGTGTATTTGTTAACAATTGACCTTCATTAAATTCTGCCTCCCCAATCTGTAATATCAGTGAACTAGTATGCTTATTCTAATTTACTTACTCAGAAAATATGTTCAGTAAAGATGAAGCCAGGACATACAAATTCAAGTTCATTATGGAGGGACCTCTTAGCATTCTAGGATTTGCTTATGTTGGAGTTTTACTCTGATTTCAGGCTGATACCTATGCAGATTACCATGCTGAGAAAAACTCACAGTGTGATTATCCACAGTCAAGTTCAACAGTTTTTGCATTTTCTTTTGTGAGTATAAAAGGTTTACTATGGCCCTGCAAGATGAATCAGAGGACAAATTTCTTTGTCACCCAGCCTAAGATTCTAAGATTGAGCCTTGGATCTTACATTATGGAAGGTGATAGCTGGCTTCTGTAAATTCTTCTCTGATCATCTCATATACAAGTAGAAAACATGACCTGAACAACCACACACACACACAGACACACACACACACAGACACACACACACACACACACACACACACACACACACACACACATAAATAAGAAAGAAAGAAGGAAAGAAAGAAAAAGAGAAAGGAAGAAAGAAAGAAGGTAAGAAGAGAGGGAGGGAGGGATGGAGAGAGAAAAAGAGAGAAGTAATATAAGTCATATAAAAGTCTTATTATACCCAAACTGTGTTTTTCTTAAAAATCCTGTTACACTGCACACTGTGAGCTTAACAGTTCTCTTTGTTTCATATTTACTTACATTCATTTTAACAATCAAATTATGTGCAATACAATGTGTTTAGAAATATCTAGAAGTTGAATGCTGGGATTTCTGTTTGTTTCATTTGTCTTGTTGCAATACTAGATATTGAGTGCAAACTTTATGTATGGTAAATGAGTCACTTTATACAGTCAGATTTTTGTAAACATATATTAAGGGCAGTATTTTCGTGAGCTCAATATATACAAAGTGACAGAATTGCTGTGTTCATCTAGAAGTGTTATCAATATCACCTATTGGGTCACATGATAAGGTTATATATACTGGCTTTGGATTCTATGAAGTGGTTTTTCTCAGCTTATTCCTTATCTCCCTCTGAAAAGTCTGCATCTGTTCTTTAGGCCCAAGTTGGATTTTTAATGAAAGAGGGGAGCACTCAGTCTCCTGAGGCTTAAATTTGGACTTGCTATCCCATACTCTTAGCATTCTTCTGACAAGAACAGCCCAGACTCAAGAGTAAACAGTCTTCACTCTCAGTGCAAAAACTACAAGTGAATAAGACAGAAAATGTGGAAAGAGAAATAGTAGAAAATGGGAAAGTTTAATACACGTTATTTTAAACTCCAATACAGAGAGATCTAAAACTCAAACAGAAATGGAAGTTTAAATGATAGATTTATTGATGACTTTAAATTTTGACTATGACTCATAAAGAAAGTCCTACTGAACATAATCCTAGGACTCATGGCCAACCTAATTCTTAAGGTCTCACCTTAAGTACCATCCCCCAAGTAATTTCTTCTCTGTTAAAAAAAATAGTAGTGCTTTACTTTTGCTTATTGGCTCTTTGCTGTTTTCTACAGGGACAGGGAAGTACTGCATGTAATAGAGAGAATAAGAGTGTGTTATTATCACTGAACATCAGAATTTGAAACTTCAACCAGCTATCACTGGTGGACATTCAACAGAAAATTCTCTGAGCTACATAAGTTTTATATGGTTGTTATAGAGAACTCATCCATTCCTTGAATGACTCAGAAAATCATGTACTTACCTTTTCTTTTTAAATTCACACAAGAAAATTTTCTTTTGAATTAGCAGTTTTTACAAATTAGACTGCCCTTACGCTAGAGCTGGTCTAACAACACATTCCCAACTAGCACAGAGTTGGGACCTAGACAATGTGAAAAATAGTCATGGAGATAGTGATGTGTGATGATGTTTTGTCTATTCTATTGACAAAGAATTAAATGATGGCAGAGTCCCACTACTGGGTAGAATACAAGCAGGAAGTTCTCCATGGGATTCGTGCCTTTTGTTATTACTACACAAGAAGGGGAGGGCATTGCCGTGCTTCTTTAAATTAAAATGCTCGTATTACCCTAGATGCACAGAACACATGAAACTCAAGAAGGATGACCAAAATGCGGATGCTTCACTCCTTCTTTGAAAGGGGAATAAGAATACCCTTAGGAGGGGAATAGGGAGGCAAAGTTTAGAACAGAGGCAGAAGGAACACCCATTCAGAGCCTGCCCCACATGTAGTCCATACATATACAGCCACCAAACTAGATAAGATGGAAGAAACAAAGAAATGCAGGCTGACAGCAAACCACTGAACTGAGAATGGGACCCCCGTTGAAGGATTCGGAGAAAGGACTGAAAGAGCTGAAGGGGCTTGAGACCCCATATGAACAACAATGCCAACCAACCAGGGCTTCCAGAGACTAAACCACTACTCAAAGACTATGCATGGACTGACCCTGGGCTCCAACTTCATAGGTAGCATTGAACAGCCTAGTAAGAGCACCAGTGGAAGGGGAAGTCTTTGGTCCTGCCAAAGGGATGAATGGGATTCTTGGGGGAGGGCGGTAATGGGGGGAGGATGCGGAGGGGAATACCCTTATAGAAAGGGAGGGGGATGGGTTAGGGGGATGTTGGCCTGGAAACCAGGAAAGGGAATAACATTTGAAATGTAAATAAGAAATACCCAATTTAATAAAGATGGAAAAAATTAAAACGTATTCTTAAATACTATATAAGATAGGAATCTTGAATAGGCTTTAAATGTAGCTTGTGAGAATGAAAACATTTGCTTCAATCTGAAACTATATTTCTTCTTTGTACAAAAAGGCCAAGGTACAATTATTTAGATAGAAACAGAAGAAGTCCTGAGAGTCATGTTAGTGCTGAATAAAGTCTACTTTGGGAAACATTTTCCATGTACGTTAAAAATTCTTAAAGGTCTTTTCAGAATTTGTTTTCTGATTTTTTTCATTGTTTTGCATATTTGTCTCGTTTCTTGTCAGGGTATTTCTATGTAGTTCTGGCACTCTGAATTCTATGTAGACTTGGCTGGCTTCAAACTCAAAGAGATCTATCAGCTTCTGTGTTCTGATCCTGGAATTAAAGGCCTATTACACCATGCTTAGCTACATAAAATTTTTTGGTATTTTGAAAGTCATGCTAGTAGTAATCCTAACTTCTTCTTCTGTTTCTCTTAGGATATTATAATTTCAAATATATAATTTGAAATGCTTAATAACTTTAATATTGTGCTTCAAATATCTAATTGAAAAATTAATTTTGTGTAATTTGAAGTATATGTTCATTTAGCATGACATTTGAGAATAGACAGACAATATGAATACTAGACTCAGAAAATAAAGATAAAAACAAGAGACAAAGAACACAAAATGATATGTATACTTTTTTTCTTTTTTTTTTTTTTTTTTTTTTTTCGAGCTGGGGACCAACCCAGGGCCTTTACATTTTTTTCTTATTTAGAGAGTAACATATGAAAATATATCGCAGGTTTCCTTGGAGACCACTGAAGTCAATCTTTGACAGATGACTCTGCTTATTTTCTATCAAGATGCTCTTCAAGGGCCAAAGAAAATATTCTCACATGCTGTTTTTACTTATGAAGACCACACACAGAATGCTGATTGGAACTTCAAGTCACCCCCTTTTAGCCCAACAAATAACTCTCTATCAACAATAAACTCAAATATATATATATATATATATATGTTTATAAAACAACAATAAACTATATATATATACACATAAACGTATCAAGAAAAATTACATTCATAATGTCTAGTCCATTTGTATTTTGCCACTACTGTCTATCCTATTTTCATGACTTTAAAGTTCTGTACCTAAATCATTTTCTATTATAACTTGAATATATAAACCTAAAAATATCTTCTTAGTTCTAAAAACATTTTTTCAGATCCTAATCTACTTAAGCTCAAATTGAAACTATGACTATCTAGATGTCAACTTCTTCAGAGACCTGGGAAGCAATGAAAATTAGCTGAGTATGCAGGAAGTTCAGAGCAAGCAGCTTCGAAACTATAGAAATGACAGAGATGTAAGCTTCCTGGATTGTCACCCAAAATTGCTGTGCAATGTTGGAGCATCCATCTAGAAACCTTTTAGCTCAGTGTATGACAGACTTTTCTGTGAAGTGAGAATTATGAAGGACTTGCCTACCTAGTTCTTGCAAATCTTGATAGTCGAGTACCCTGTGTTCTATTTGACCAGTTTGCACAGGATTCTGTTTGCAAGTAAAACAAGGGCAGATATTTGCCCAGTTACAAGCTTTCAACATTTGAAGCAAATTTTACAGGGAGGTACTGGGATGTTCATCATCTTCTTTGAAGCAGAATAGGGATGCTGCCAGTAGCTGACATGTTTTCAGGAAAAGGCTTATGTTATTAAAAAATCTTCAAATGACATATTCTGTAGATCTTTGAAGAACATCTATCTATCTATAATACATCTAAATTGCTTGTTTGTATCTATCTACTACTAACTGTGTAACTTTGAAAACATCTATAGGAAGTGAAATGAAGCTATTTTCTATAATTAACTAAACTAATATCTAACATGACCAGTAAGTTTGATTGATTGACTGCTAACTTGCATTTTTATTTATCCTAAATAGTTTATAAAGCAGCTTTCAAAAACTAGAACTTCATATTGCATTTTAGAGAAGTACATAGGTGTAATACTTTAAACAGGAGTTGAAACATATACATAGTATGTTTTAATAAAATATAACCTTATTCTGTATTAACATACAAAGTCTCTACCAAATGCAAAATTTTTAGGTTGTTAATGTTCTTTGGTCTATATTTATTCCTTTACTCTATTATTCCTATACCCTCTTTTATCATTTCATCCCTTCCACTCTAATGTAAGATAGGAGAGAAAGTAGGATAGAGAAAGAAAGAAAAACAAAGAGAGAAAGAAATCTCTGACTCTAACGTCTGTTACTTTGCTTCCTCCCTGACTGCAGGAGAAGTGAGTCAGCATGTGCTGACTATCAGTCCCCAGGGAACCACAAATGCACAGCAGGCCCTTCCTCATTTACTAACCCTGGAACCTCCCTGACCACCTGAGGGCTAACAAAGGCAGAGTGTGTGACCAGGGCAACCAATTGGCTATTGCCAGCTGTATGGAATGAGCAGGACCAAGGGAACATGGGCAGAGGGTATCATTCACCATTAAAACAATGAAAAAGTCTATATCCACTTCTGATCTGGCTCCTGGAGTAGGATTGGTTGATTCTGTGCCTTCTTACCACCTAGAACCATCCAGGATGCTGAGGGCTAGGGTAACACCTGACCAAGATCATTAACAAGTTCTAAGCCACCTGTTTTAAACTACAGCAAACATTCACCACCTACCTAATGAGCATAAATCACTCAGCCCTGATCTATTTGTGAGACAGGTTAGGCTAGCTACATAAGAAGCTTCAAATTGGCAGTTCAGGAGACTAGAACTAAATCTCTGTTTACAAGAACTAGGTATGTCCTCCAGGCAAGTTCAAGACCCTGTCACCTGGCCTGAGGCAAGGACAATGGATCAGCAGAAGTTTTAAGATTTCCGCAGCGACAATATCCAGCCCCCCAATGCCCAAGCAAAGGTTCTGGAATGTCCATAAAGATAGAGCCAATGATTAAGAGAGATATCACCAGAATTCTCCAAATGTTCTTTAAATCTGGCTTTGGAGCTCACAGGGGTGTCTCCATCTTAGTAATAGGAAACCCCAGCAAACTGAATTTCTGCAGAATAAAACACTCTTTGCTTTTGCATACTATTTGAGACCAGGGTATCATTCTTCTGTGAATCATAGATCCTTACTTTGGGTGCTCTACACAGTCAGAGAAACTTCTCTAGTAATGAACTATAGAAATGATCCCTGAAAGTATAGTCTTAGATCCTTACTTTGGGAATGGAGTGTTATCCTCTAAAATTGCTTCCTGCTGTTTGAAGACAATGTTTTTGGAGGGGTTTGTGTAAAAAAGTTGAGATACTGGAAAATCTTAAGGAAGCTAGTCATAACATTTTTTTTTGTTCAGTCCATTTATGGGATGATTATCAACAATATTTTCAGGTTCTCTTTACCAAAGAAGAGAGTGAGAGAATCCAGACAGAAGCCAGGAGGCTGGTGCCTGGCATCACAAGGGATTCTACCAATAACCAAGAAGCTAATGATGTTTGCTTTCCCCTAACTCATCCAGTCTGGGACTTTAACAACATTGAAGGTAGGGGTAGGAGGAGGCACTTGGTTTACTGTCAGAAACTGATGGCAGGTGTATAGGCAGCTACAAGATGGCTTACTAATCTCGGCAAAGTGTATGACATTAGGCCGAGAACGAAGTTAGGAAAACCAGATGGCTTCTGAAAAAAAAGAGGTAATGGGGCCCTTACAGATAGGAAATGCTCCTCACTTACAAAAGAACCAATATGCTTATTGTTAGGTAGAGGGCCAATGGGCTAGGGAATGCCCCAAGAAGTAGAAGCCCATCCAAACCCTGACATTAAAAGATTAAGAAAAACTAGGGGAGATAGGTTTCAGATTCCATGCCCAGGCCCAGAGTAATCCTAAAAGGAGAGGGGAAACCCTCAAGCTTCCTTATTGACAATAGAGCTCAACATTCTGTCTTGCTAAAACTTGAAGATAAAGTCCCTTTAAGAGTTTATAAATGACCTCCTAGTAGCAGCAAAAATCAAACGAAAATGTCCAAAAGAGACCCAGAAACTGCAGACCTTGAAAAATTTAGACAATCAAGCCTCTGCTAAGAACCCTACTCTGCTAACTACAGGTGACCTCCCTTGATCCAGGGGATACATATTAAGAGAAGGTCAAAAGTAGCTCTTCAAGACCGGAAAGAAATTTCTACATCAGATTTGTGACTGTCAGAAGTGACTAAGCCCTTCTGTCTCTTCATGAACAAGAGAGTTGAGATAGTGAAAGAAGTATTATAGACTCAAACTCTGAGCCCTGCTGCTGGCTAGTGGCCTACCTGTCAAAAAAAAATTAGACCCATGTACAAGAGGCAACTGTGTGCACATCATCATAGTACAGCCTTCCTGGTCAAAGATCCTAATGAACTGTCATTGGGTCAAAGACTGACCATCACCAATGTAAGAATGACTCATTATCAATGACTCTTACATCCCTGAGGATAAACTTTCAGGCCCCAACTGTCCTAAGCCCAGATACATTGCTGCCTGATCTAGACCTCTGTGGGCCTCTCCATGACAGCTCCAATATTTTGGCCCACATCCATGGAACCAGACTAGATATTCAGGATTCCCCCTAGATGGAGGCAGAGGAAACATGCTTCACCATTGTCAACAGCCTCATTCAGAGCAGACAGAGGTATGCTAGTGCAGTGGTGGTCTTAACAATCAGATCATGTGGGCAGAGTCACTCCTAGCAGGAACATCAGCCCAGAGTTGATTCAAGAAATTTAATATTTACTCAGACAACCTTTTCCATTGCTCATGACCTTGGGACTATTTATAGGGAGAGGTCTTCTGACAGCAGAAGGAAAGACTATCAAAAATAAAGAAAAAATCTTTTCCCTATTGAGGGCTCTGTGGGGGCCTACAAAGCTGGCCATCATCTACTGCTTAGAATAACAGAAAAGAAAAGACCCAGTTTCAGAGGGCAACAGCAAGGCAAATGAAACATCTCGGCGGGGAGTCCTAGAAATTGGGTCCATTGTGACTTCGTTTGTCCTAGACTCCAAAGAACCCACACTTCCTGACCAACCTAGTTATACTACAGATGTGATCTGGGCCAGAAACCTGCTCAATGTCTTAGGGTCATAATGAATAGTAGAAGGCAGAAGACTACAGACACATTGTATGAGAGAAAATGGGTGTACATATATTGAAGATGATCCATTATTTTTCACACATGAGTGCCCAAAGAATGCAGGACCTAGTCTGCCAGTCTCACATCAAAATTATAGATGCTAATTCAAATATAACTGAAATTGTTTAGAACTGTAAGGCCTATCAATTGACCGATGAGGTTGCCAGTGAAAAGAGTCCTGTTACTTGATACTGGGACAACAAGCCAGGGGTGTACTGGGAAAAGGACTTTACAGAAGTAAAACAAGGAAAATTGGGATATAGTTATTTACTGGTGTTAATAGAGACCTTTTAAGGATGGACTAAGGCTTTCACAACTACCCATGTGACTGTTCAGATAGCAGCAAAGAAACTTCTAGAAAAAAATTCTCCAAAATGTAGTTTTTCCTAGGTTTATAGTGTCAGGCAATGAACCTGCATTTGTGTGCCAGGTAAATCAGGAATTAGCTAATATTCTGTGGATTGATTAGAAACTTCATTGTACTGACAGACCCTAGAGTTTAGTACATGTAGAGTGGATAACTAGAACTCTAAAAGAGACCTTAACTATATTGATCTTAAAGAATGACAATGGCTGAGTGACTATTCTTCCCGTTGCCCTTTATAGAGTATAAAATTCCCCATAACAGATGGAGCTCACCCCTTTTGAGATTATGTTTGGTTCATCTTAATCCCCTCTTATCTTCAACGTACAGGCAAACAATAATGTAGAAGTAGACAATCACCAGTTATTGAATGATCTTGAGGGTTTCCAATGGGTATACAAACATATTTGGCCTCAACTTTATGCTCTCTATGAAAAAGGGTTCACCTGGAGTCCCACCAATTCCAGTCCAGAGATTAAACCCTATTCAAGAGACATCACCAGGGACCATGAAAGCCTCTGTAGAAGGGCCCCTATGCCATTCTTCTGACCACGCCTACCACCCTGAGGGTTGAGGAAATTGCAGAGTAGATTCACCATACTAGAACTGTAGACTCATTTGCAGTTGAGGAAGAAAGGGATCAAGGGAGACAAAAGAAGTACAAGACTATTAAGCACCCTTCCATTCCTCTTAAGCTCATGCTACAATGATCCTGATGAGCCTCAGAGATAATATTATACATCTACTACAGAACCCAACACCTACTTGCCCCTTAATCTAACCTGGGCCTTCATCAATAAGGTCACAGTGGAAGACTGCCAACTCCACTTCCCAAACTATGCTTCCAGGACCTGGTTCCTGGATCTCTAAATTGGCCCCTGTGATCTGCTGGATAAAATGTGGAACCCATCCCCTCATTAAGGCAGTGTTGCAAGAGTACCCTGCAACACATGTTTGGTGTGATGGGACCTCATCCCCATGACTAAGCTCACTACCTGAGGCTGTGGGGAGAAATACAACCCTCCTATTATTAGATTCACAGAAGATGGCAGGATAGCTGAATGGACTACTGGACTACCAGCAATACTTGGAGAATGAGAATTTATGTTACTGGTACTGGTAAAGATTCTAGGGTCCTGTCCACCATCTGATCTATGTTTAGACACCCTCAATTTCTCTTGGTCCCAACCTCCTGCTGGCTAAACACTTAACTATACCACCTCTGTGGGCCTAGATTCCAAACCTAGCCCAGGGCCCATGTGGGGTAGCAGGCTGTGAAAGGTACCCTGATTCCTGGTCTACATAGATAAAATCCCTGGAGACCCTAAAAGGGATGGCAGGCACATTCCCAGTCTCCCAGGAGATTAAGGCCTCACTAGCTGAAGCCCCACACACACCCCTGTAAAGGGGTTTGAGACAAACCAGTCAAATAGGGTAATGCCCCAAGTCACTCCTCCACATGTGAGGATGTGACCACAGGTCATATAAGCCCAAGACAGATCAATCATAGAAGAAGACCACACCTCTAAATATGTAGATGAGGTCTTCCCAAGCTCTCATGCCAAACCAATAGGAAGTACCTGCTGTCAGACACTGACCCATCCAAAAAACTGTATTTAAGAATCATGTTCAGTCCCTGGAAGTTCTGGTTGGTTGGCATTGTTGTTCATATGGGATCTCAAGCCCCTTCAAGCTCTTTCAGTCCTTCTAAGATTCCTTCAATGGGGGTCCCGTTCAGTGGTTTAATGATGGCATTCTCCTATGTATTTGCTATATTCTGGCTGTGTCTCTCAGGAGAGATCTACATGAGGTTCCTGTCAGCCTGCACTTCTTGGCTTCACCCATCCTATCTAGTTTGGTGGCTGTATATGTATGGGCCACAAGTGGGGCAGGCAATGAATGGGTGTTCCTTCAGCCTCTGTTCTAAACTTTGCCTCCCTATTCCCTCCCAAGGGTATTCTTGTTCCCCTTTTAAAGAAGGAGTGAAGCATTCGCATTTTAGTCATCCTTCTTGAGTTTCATGTGTTCTGTGCATCTACTGTAATTCAGACATGTGGGCTAATATCCACTTATCAATGAGTGCATACCATGTGTGTTTTTCTGTGATTGGGTTACCTCACTCAGGATGATATTTTCCAGTTCCATCCATTTTCCAGTTTCCAGTCATTGTTTTTGATAGCTAGGTAATATTCCATTGTGTAGATGTACCGCCTTTTCTGTATCCATTCCTCTGGGTTCTTTCCAGCTTCTTGCTATTATAAATAAGGCTGCTATGAACATAGTGGACCATGTGTCTTTGTTATATGTTGGGGCATCTTTTGGGTATATGTCCAAGAGAGGTATAGCTGGGTCCTCAATTAGTTCAATGTCCAGTTTTCTGAGGAACCTCCAGACTGATTTCCAGAATGGTTGTACCACTCTGCAATCCTACCAACAATGGAGGAGTGTTCCTCTTTCTCCGCATCCTCGCCAGCATTTGCTGTCACCTGAGTTTTTGATCTTAGCCATTCTCACTGGTGTGAGGTGAAATCTCAGGGTTGTTTTGATTTGCATTTCCCTTATGACTAAAGATATTGAACATTTCTTTAGGTGTTTCTCAGCCATTTGGCATTCCTCAGCTGTGAATTCTTTCTTTAGCTCTGAACCCCATTTTTAATAGGGTTATTTGTCTCCCTGCACTTTAACTTCTTGAGTTCTTTGTATATTTTGGATATAAGCCCTCTATCAGTTGTAGGATTGGTAAAGATCTTTTCCCAATCTGTTGGTTGCCGTTTTGTCCTAACCACAGTGTCCTTTGCCTTACAGAAGCTTTGCAGTTTTATGAGATCCCACTTGTCCATTCTTGATCTTAGAGCATAAGCCACTGGTGTTTTGTTCAGGAAATTTTCTCCAGTGCCCATGTGATTGAGACTTTTTTCCATTCCCTTTGTCTGATAGTCTCCTGCTGGCTCAGCCCAACCCAGGCAACCAAATCAGTAGTAGCAGGAAGGAGAAAATACAGCAGCAGGGTGAGAGAGCTGTTCCCCCCTCCTTGCCCGAATTCTCTTCCCCTCACCTGAACCCAGGCACCTAGCCAGGTCAGAGATCTCTGTGGGAAAGCCCCGGTACCAGAGCCCCACAGACCCATATCCATCTTCCCCTAATAAGGCCCTAACCCAAATCATAATGACAGCACAAAGTCTGAATAATCAGAGCCCTGATCCCTTCTAAAATATGATGGTCTAGTTATTTCAGGTCACCAATGGCTCTGGACCTGAGCTAATTGACTCATGCTGGCTGTGTTATCAGATAAGACCACCCTACTTTGAAGACATAGCCCTAATCAGAAACTTTAAACTAAAACTAAGAAACTCAATGAGTACAGATGGTTACAAACTGAGGCTAGGTTGACCTTACAAGCCATAAAAGGTCAAAACACATGTATATAGATAGTCCTTGGGGCCTATAGCCATCTTTGTAACCTGACCTACAAGATAAATCCAGATTTATTACCACACACGAGTACAACTTGTGTATGCAATTCAGGGCTTATCTCATGTGTCCACAATGCTATACTACATCAGGTCAAAGAATTCTATATACTTATCCAGTTGGTACCTAGGATCATCTTTCACACAGACACCCAAATCCTTGAGTTCCTAGATAGAACCTCTGGTTTAGTCCCCACAAGTGTCAAGCTAGAAATAATTTCGGCTGTGACTCTGGTTCTCATAGGATTGGGTGTGGCCAGCACATTAAGTGGGTTCCTTGGTGTTACAAAACAAACATTAGGACAATTTAAGAGAGGCCATTGAGACTGATAGAGAGAAATTTAAAAAGGGGATCTCTTTCCTTCAAGACTCTCTGGACTCTCTGGCAGAGGTAGTACTCTAAAATTGGAGGGGGCTGGATCTCCTATTTATACAACAGGGAGACTATGTGCTGCCCTCAAAAGAATAAAATAAAAATGCTGTTTTTATGTTGACCACTCTAGAGTGGCCAAAGTGTTAATGGCCAAAGTTAGAAAAAGCCTGGCCCCTTCAAGGGTCTCGCAACCCTATAAGAACAACATTGCCAACCAACCAGAGTTTCCAGGGACTAAACCACTACCAAAAGACTATACATGGACTGACCCAGGGCTCCAACTGCATATTTAGCAGAGAATAGACTTATTGGGGCACCAGTGTAAGGGGAAGACATTGTTCCTACCAAGGTTGGACCCCCAGTGCAGGGAAATGTAAGGAGGTGGGGTCGGTAAGGGGGATGGATGGTGGGGAACACTCGTGGTTGGGGAGGGGGAGGCAGAGGGGGCTTGTGGACAGGAAATCGGGAAAAGTAATAACATTTGAAATGTAAATAAAAGAACATATCTAATAAGAAAAAAAGAAAAAAAACAAAAGAAAAAGGCTGGCCAAGAAAAAAAGAAAGAAAGAAATAAGAAAAGAAAGGAAAGGAAGGAAGGGAAGGGAAGGAAGGAAGGAAGGAAGGGAAGGAAGGGAAGGGAAGGGAAGGGAAGGAAGGAGAAGAGAAGGAAGAGAAGAAGAAAGAAGAAGAAGAAGAGAAGAAGAGAAGAAGAGAAGAAGAGAAGAAGAGAAGACTGGTTTGAATTGAATCATGGCTCCCTTTGGTTAACCACCCTGATATGTACCCTGCTGGGCCCCTCTGCTCATTTTCCTTGTGTTCCTTATCTTTGGCCCCTACATTCTAAACAAATTAGTTCAGTTCCTACAGAGAAGATTTGAAACTATTCAACTTATAGTGATAAAAGCGTCATTACCAATCCATCCATAACGAAGCCTCTGAGCTTCAGGAAGTCCTGTGACAAGACTTCCTAGTTACCAGAGAAGGAGGGGGATGAGAGATCAACTTTTGTTGGATTCAGACTTCATCTTAGAGAGACTGACGCAACTTTGAACTCAAGTAAACTAGAAGGCCGATATCTAGCACCAGTTTCCAGTCTATCCCTCAACAAGACCTGCATCTCCAATAAAACTTGCATCTAACACCAGTCTCCAGGTTATTCTCCCAGCAAATCTGTACCTCCAGGTTACAAGCCCACCCCTGCCTAACAACCACCAATCAGGAAGAAAGCCGAAGTTAAGTTTATGATTTGACTCACGGAACCAGCCAATTATGTTAAAGTCCACCAAAGCCCCCAAATAGATGCTTGCCAGGATAGGAACACTTATCTCTCACTTTCCATTTTCTATAAAACCTTGTCCCACTGAGAGGTCAGGGCTTTTTCTCCACGATAACAATCCTGTGGTTTGGCTGTGAGTCAAGCCCAAGCTTGAGTTTGTAAATAAACACTCTCTTGCAATTACATCAGATCCACTCCTGATTGGATTTTTGGAGTTCAGGAACCCTTCCTGGTACAACCCCACCATTATGGATTTTTTTTTCATCTGGAACTACCTTTTTGCTGTTATTGTAAGTTCTAGATTGGATTCTTTGTTGAATCTTTATTCTCATTTTAAAGAATCATCTAATCTCTGCTCTGTGTCTTATAAACTAGAATTCCATTTTTCAGTCCCCTCTTTATCTAAGTCTGTTTTATTCTGATTTTTTAAAAAAAAGATATATAAAATTGTAATCATTACTGAACATATAATTAACTGGTATGCTGAAATAAAATCATATGGGGTGCAGACTGTACTTCCTAAACAGTGTTTTCCATTTTTTTTAACATGGAAAATATTTTTCTTTTGAATTTATAATTTTCTCCTGTATCTGGAGACTGTATTTTTCTTTCCTTCTCCTTTCTCTGGAGGTGTTTTCTTTCTCTCTCCATATTCTGGACTCTTCTCCATTTTCTTTCATTTTGAAGCCTCTCTCTCTCTCTCTCTCTCTCTCTCTCTCTCTCTCTCTCTCCTCTCTCTCTCTCATTTCTTCAGAGAATTTTTCTTTGAAACAATGTGTATTTGTTTATTTTTCTCTTAATGTTTGCTAAATGTAATATCCTTTTCTGTATTTAATTTTGTTTCTAAATTATTTCTTATAGGGATTTTCTTTTAATATTAATTAACTCTCCCAGTAAGGATTCTATTCTGTTAAATTTAAACTAAATATTTGTATCTCTTACTGTTTTCAAACTTATACATTACCAGTTCAGAACCATACTGAGGCTCCAGGAAAATGTTTCTTCTCCTCATTTCCTGCAGGCTGTCAGGTAAACACATGTCTATGGCCTCTAACTCTACTCTTCTCAACGGTCCTAGCAGGCTACCCTTGCAGTTTTTTGAGTTAGAGTTTCTATTTGCCCTTCTGTGAAGAGATGAGCCTCACACCCACAGGCATGCACTTGGGAGCTCTGCCTATTTGCTCCAGCTCTGTGACATTGCTGGACCCATGCTTGCCCCATGTCTATGTCAACATGTTACTTGTATAGCAGCAGCCTGGGTACAGAACTAGTTCTGCTAGCAGGACTGTGTTAGGGATTCAAGGCTTCTCACATATCTGTAATCCCCAACTTTTCAGCCAGCGCAGGTGTGCTAGAGAGCCCATGGTCATGCTCAACAGATCTCTCTCTCTCTCTCTCTCTCTCTCTCTCTCTCTCTCTCTCTCTCTCTCTCTCACACACACACACACACACACACACACACACACACACACACACACACACACTGGCACTTCAACTCTCTAAGAGGCTAGACACTACCTCCCCAACTGAGGCCAGACAAAGCAGCCCAGCCAGGAGAACATATCCCAGGGACAGGAAGCCTCCCACATGGCTAGAAAACTGTGTCATACTCTTCAAAGTGCTTGTTTGTGCTTTCCCACCCCAGGCTTTTTCAGACGCTTAGCTTGGATTTTATATCTCCTTTAGTTGGACAGGAGATATAAATGGAATGTTTTCTGTGTATCTGTTAGAAATGGGGGAGTGCTCTTCTTCTCCTTCTTGCTCTTAATAACTACAGGACATTTCTATGTTCTCTTTTGCTGTCTAGCTCTCACATAACTGAAACGAAGACATGGTATGTTTTATTAACAAGCTACAAGCCTAAGCTGGTCAGGTTCTGATCTATTGTAACCCTCTAAGGCTCCGCAATCCTCATGCACAGTCTCTATTTACTTGAAGCTTGAATCTCCCCCTCTTTCTCTGCTCCATGTGTGTCATTATGGTGAATCATTTGATATGCTCTTCATCCCCTTGCTGGGTCTTCTGCCTCCAAGCTACCTATTCTCTCCCTTCTTTGTTATTCTCCTCTACTTCCTCTCTGTCTGGTTCTCCTGGCTGCAATGGTAAGTTCAGTCTTCCTGTGTCCTCTTCCCTGTCACAGGCTAAATCAGCTCTTTATTGACCAATCAGAAGATGACAAAGAAGACTAAGGGAAAACACTGAGCAAGTGATGCCTCATAAACCTATTAATACAAATTTCTGCTTGTTTCCAACTCTTTGCTGGTGTAGAAATCATTTAACCCTACATGGTTATCTATCTATCTATCTATCTATCTATCTATCTATCTATCTATCTATCTATCTTTCTATCTATCTTATATCTATCTTAATAAAGAAGAGATCAGAGAAGAGCAAGACAGTCAAAGATTCTTATGGACACCATCAAATACCAGTAGGCAGTTCTAAACCCACTGGCATACATATAGTCCTGATTAAACTCAAATGCGCACACACACACACACACACACACACACACACACACACACACACACACACAACTAGGATATCATGAATGTAGGAAGGGAACATACAAGAAGGGAGAATAGGCATTGCAGGAGATGAGAAAGGATAGAAGTAAGAGTGATCTGAACAAAATACATACATGTATTAAAAGTCCATGTTCATTCATCTTTATAATTCTAAGTATGGTATAATCAGGGGACACTAAGTACATCTTCTTGTGATTGGCTAATTCAAACACAATTGCTTTGTTTTTAACCCAGTGGTAATAGTAGTCAATTACTAAGTCAATTTATTTTCTATTTTTCATAGCTCATTTTACTTCATTATTTGAATGTGTTGCATAACATTTAAATGCAACTGAAGTAAGTTTGAATTCATATTGAAAATGCTATTAAAGATAAAGTAAATTATAAATATTTGTAAAGCCTATATTTTACTATTTACAGTATACATGCAGGAGGATATACACAGAGAGTGTAATAACAGATATATTAGCATGTTTATTCATATGTATTTGAAAATTATAAATCTGAATCTGTAATTTTGTCATAATGAATAGGTGACTGAACGCAGTTTGGCCAGATCATCCCATAGACCCAAACATGATTGGTTTTGTGCAACTTTTGATATAAAAAGAAAATGTGAAGGTACATGATATGTCTAAGAGCCTTAATATGAAATTGGGGTGGATTTTTTTGTAAAATGCAAAGAAATCTCATTTGAAGTTTTGAAAACGTACCAAGATTAATTTTCATTCCTGTTTGTCATAATTTTGTGATTTCTTGTGTTGACTCAATTTTCAAGTTATATAAGTGGTTTTTTTCTTATGTTCGGATCTCAAAATATTGCATTTAAATTGATTGTTCCAACGGTCACACAAACAAGTGTTTGTTAGTTTTTTTCAGAACCAAACGAGACTCCAAACACAGAAAACGAACAAGATAAAAAAAAAGTAGTAAATGTGTACAGAAAATGAAATTGTTATCAGCAGTTCTCTTTGGTGGAATTTCTGAATTATGAACAGCATATCATTTAGTTTCACCAAAACACTTATAAACAACCATTCTATCATGACCCACATGATCAAGCTTTTGATTCCATCAGGTAATGCGGAAAATTATTCTTTACACCATAATTACAATAGAGAATGGAAAGTTTCCACTACAACAAGCCTAAATAAACACCTAACCACCAAACCAATGTTAAAATGACATAAATGTAAACCTCTACAGCTAATGATTATTACTTTTTATTTTTTAATTACAACACAGTTGGATAACTTTCCCTTCCCTTTTGTCCTTTCAAACCCTTCCATATAAGAAGAGTTGAATGGCATTTCCAAATGCAAATGCTTGCAAATTTCAGAAAATTTACAAATTTGTAACTTTATACACATAAGTAATATGTGAGTTTTCAGGATATGTATGAAGTGAATACCAGATGTAAAATTTCTAAAGAATGTCTACTAAACTATAAATTCCTAGGACCAGGGACTTGGACTTCATCCTAGTATGATAGCATAATGTATAAACATATCCAGAAAAAGCGGGATCAAATATGATGTTATACATGGCTTAAATAGATTATTATGTGTGCAGTAAATGTAACCTCACAGAGAAGTGGAATTTATGAATACAAAGCACTTCTTAAGATTTTGTCACACAGATCTCTCTGTGATACAAAGCAAACATTAATGCATGCTGATATTCAATAATTATTCCTGAAAAAGGAATAAGCTCTCTGTTTATATTTTTAGTGTTAAAAAGAAATCAGAAAATTATTTGGGAAGCATATTTTCTCCAATATTTTTAAAAAATAAATCAGGAATTAGTTGATATACCGAAATCATTTCATTAATAATTAGAAAATGTAAACATTTAATGTATGGTGTCAACTGATGTTTTTCTGGAAGCTGTCTTGTGAGAGGGCATATGATGTTTTGCTAAAAATAGACACTTGTGAGGGTGTATGATGTTTTGAAGGAATATAAATGAAACCCCACAAACAATGAGAGGATCTTCTTGTGTTGCTACACTATGTAACATGCCACTCATCTTTGCTGGTCTTTGTTTTTTACAGAGAAATGAGCCAAAGAACTTCTCCAACTATTCTTACTGATTCTGGACACTTTGGCTGACTCATGGCAACTCATCAGATCCTTGCTTTTTTCTGCTGGATTGTGCCACTGATACTGATTTGTGTTTGGTGCTTACTATTGAACTGGGTTGCTGGAATTGTTCCAAGGAACTACTTCTAAATAGGTCCAAAAGACTTTTTTCCTACTAACCTTTATTTTTTCAATACTTCTGGTCAGTGGATTAAAAGGGAGGGTGAAGTGGTTAAGAACCACCCTAACCTAGCTTTTGAAAAATGTAAGCCTACACAATTGTCTAAATGTGTTTCATTTACACATAAAGTCTCCTTTATTTCATCTAATTCCTTTGGATTTAGGACTAGGTAAATTATTATTTATCATCAGTTGCTAGAATACAGGTTACCTAAAAAATTTGTCAGAGTAACATTCAATCTACTTTTTAAATATAAAGTAATTTGCAGGAAAAACCAAGAGTAAATATATACTTTTTATATATTCTTTGAATAATCCTTGAAACCAACAAAATGCAAAAGTTTAAAGCTGTTAGTCATAATGTAAAGTGATCTTCTTTTCAGAGTGACTGTTTCTCATGAACTTTTACTTATGAATTTCACCATTTCCCTTTCCTGGTTAAAGGAGGCTACTCACCTTTTCCTGGCAAGTACTCAGACTTAAAAGTGTTATAATATTACTAAGGAACATTCATGACTGACATGTTTAGTGATCTCTCCTGTTCCAGTCGTGGATATTTATGCCAACTAGTAGGCAGAATGCTCACAGTATGGTGTTATACTGGTCATAATCTTCATTTCTCAAAGCGTGTTTATACATTTTCCAGTTTTCCAATTCTTTAGTTCTCAATATGAATAGCTATAATACCAATTATACTGTGGATCGATTTCTTTTCCTGTTTTGTCTTATTCTAGTTTAAATGAAATGGATCCCATTTCTCCAGGATTTTCTAAGTTTCTTTCACACACATCTTCAATCTCAGCTGTTCCCTCCTTCTTACTGGAAGCTGACACTTGTAACATAAAGGCAGTTGGCAGCATATTTACTCCAGGAGTCTCATAGACACTGTCAGTAAGCACAGTGAATTTTCATTATCTTCATGTTGCTTCAATTCTCAACAGCATTTGTGTGTAACTGAATACCAGAATCTCAGGCAATGAAAGCAAAAATTAACAAGCATGACTACTTCAATAAAATTAATCTTCTATAGAGCAAAAGAAATTATACAGTGAAGAGATTATCTAAAATCTAGGAAAACATATCTCAGTGTGTATTTGATAAGATGACATATATACTGTTACAAAGAAGCAAGGCAAAAGGTTGGGAGGAAGACTGTGGGAGAGAAAGTAGGGTCAGGGAAACAAAGAAAGAGAGATGTCCTGGACACACACACACACACACACACACACACACACACACACAAATGAAATTTGGATCAAAGTTTAGAGTATTTGCCTACTCTGTTTGAGACCCTAGTTTGATAATGTTACTATGAAAAAGATAAAATAAAAATAAAATGGGATTATCCAAAATACATGAAAAATGAAAACTTTCACATATTGTTAAAATTATTCAAAACAAAATTTATACTGTTAAAATAGTACAAGTCTACATTATTTCAATGAACATGAGTGTTTAAGAATATTTATATGTAAATATATATACAATAAAATGAGAGTAATTAAGAGATAAATATTTGTTACTGACAATGAAATAAAATGAAATAGATGGGAAGGAAAAACAAGAGGAGAATTCATAAAAGCAGTCCTGAATGTCAACATCTCAGACTTGTGAATGGACAACCAGCTCCACACTTTCCCACTCCTCCATCCCTTTGTTTATGTTCTATACTTTCCTCCCCTTAAGTTTTCAGTTATTTATTATATCTCACAAACTTTCTTCAGAGAAAGAGTTGCCTCAAACCTTTGAAAAGATAATACAATCAATTATCTGTACAATAAATGCATTTGGTATACATAAATAGAAAAAGGGGAGAAAGCATTTAACACTAGTAAAGACTGAGAAAAAGACAAAAAGAAAGAATATTTAAAATGATTAACATGATGACACACATAGACTATGACCCCCGTGAAAGACAAAATTGAATATTATAATCACAAGCTGTAATATGCATGCTAAAGAAATAAAATGTTATTAAGACATGAGCATAAATTCATTAATATCTTATCTAAGGCAACTGATCCATGATACTAGTGGTGTGGTTTAATATATAAGCATGGCTTATAGTTATGTTAGGAACTATTTAGTGGAGAATTCTATCAGACCAATACTTTGGCTCAATACTGTCCAAATTATTCGACAAAATAGAAACATAAAGAGCACTACCCAATTCCTTCTATGAAGCCAAAATTACACTTATACCTAACCCACAAAGACCCAACAAAGAAAGAGAACTTCAGACCTATTTCCTTTAAGAATATCGACACAAATATACTCAATAAAATTATTGGAAACCAAGTCCAAGAAACATCAAAATGATCATCCTTCATGATCAAGTAGGCTTCAGCCTAGGGATGCAGGGATGGTTCTATATATGGAAATACATCAACATAATCCAGTAAATAAACAAACTCAAAGAAGAAAACTACATAATCATTTCATTAGAGGCTAAGAAAGCACTGGACAAAACAGAACACCCCTTCATGTTAAAAGTCCTGGAAAGATCAGGAATTCAAGGCTCATACCTAAATAATTAAAAGCAATATACAGCAAACTCGTAGCTAACATTAAACTGAATGGAGAGAAACTTGAAGCAATCTGACTAAAATCAGGGACTAGACAAGGCTGTCCACTCTCTCCCTACTTCTTCAATGTAGTACTAGAATTCATAGCCAGAGCAATCAGACAACAAGAGGAGGTCAAAGGAATACAAATTGGAAAGCAAGAATTCAAAATATCTAGACCCCCAAAGTTCCACCAGAGAACTACTAATCCTGATAAACAATTTCAGCAAAGTGGCTGAATATAAAGTTAACTCAAATAAATCAGTAGCTTTTCTCTACTCAAAGGAACAAGTTGAGAAATAAATTAGGGAAATGACACCCTTCACTATAGTCACAAACAACATAAAATACCTTGGTGTGATTCAAATCAAGCAAGTGAATGATCTCTCTAACATGGACTTCAACTCTGAAGAAAGAAATTGGAGAAGATGGAAAAATCTCCCATGCTCATGGATTGGCAGAATTAATATTGTAAATATGGCAATCTTACCAAAAGCAATCTATAGAATCAATCCCATCTCTGTCAAAATTTCAACTCAATTCTTCTTAGAGTTAAAAAGACCAATTTGCAAATTCATTTGGATTTACAAAAAACAAGAAAAACAATAATAGCAAAAAATATCCTCAACAGTAAAAGAACTTCTGGGAGAATCATCATCCCTGACATCAAGATGTAGTACTGTGCAATAGTGATAAAAACAGAGAAAGGCAGGTTTATTAGTGGAATAGAATTGAAGACCCAGAATTGAATCCACACACCTATAGTCATTTGATCTTTGATAAAGGAGATAAAATCATCCAGTAGAAAAAATAGAATTTTCAGTAAAAATTGTGCTGGTTGAACTGGAGATCAGCATGAAGAAGAATGCATATTGATCCATTCTTATTGCCCTCTACAGAGCTCAAGTCTAAGTGGATCAAGAACC
Source organism: Rattus rattus (assembly GCF_011064425.1). Classification (NCBI taxonomy): domain Eukaryota; kingdom Metazoa; phylum Chordata; class Mammalia; order Rodentia; family Muridae; genus Rattus; species Rattus rattus. The sequence goes on from NC_046156.1 coordinate 110,851,882, forward strand.
TCAACATAAAAAACAAGTACAGTCAAACTAATAGAAGAAAAAATGGGGCAGAGCCTCAAACACATAAGCACTCAGAAAATTTTTCTGAACAGAACACCAATGGCTTATGCTCTAAGATCAAGAATCGACAAATGGGACCTCATAAAATTGCAAAGCTTCTGTAAGGCAAAGAACACTGTCATTAGAACAAAAGGCAACCAACAGATTGGGAAAAGATCTTTACCAATCTTATATCAGATAAAGGCCTAATATCCAATATACTAGAAAGTCAAGAAGTGAGACTCCAGAGAATCAAATAACCCTATTAGAAAATGGGTACAGAGCTCAACAAAGAATTCTTAGTTGAGGAATATTGAATGGCTGAGAAGTACCTAGAGGTATGTTCAACATCCATATTCATCAGGGAAATGCAAATCAAACAAACCCTTATATTGCACCATGATATCAGGCAGAATGCCTAAGATCAAAAACTCAGGTGACAACACATGCTGTTGAGGATGTGGAGAAAGAGGAACACTCCTCCCTTTTTGGTGGGATTGCAAGCTGTAACAACTACTCTGGAAATCAGTTTGTAGGTTCTTCAGAAAATTGGATGTAGTACTACCTAGGGACCTAGCTATACAACTCCTAGGCATATACCCAACAAATGGTCCAACATATAACAAGGACACATGTTCAACTATGTTCTAAGCATAATTTTTTATAATAGCCAGAAGGTGAAAAGAACCTAGATATCCTTCAACAGAGGAATGGATACAGAAAATAGGGTACATCTACACAATGGAGTACTACTTAACTATTAAAAATAATGACTTCATGAAATTTATAGACAAATGGATGGAACTAGGTATCATCTTGAGTGAGGTAACCAATCACAAAGCAAGCAAGCAAACAAACAAACAAACAAAAAAAACATGGTATGCATTCACTGATTAGTGGTCATTATCCCAAAAGCTTAAATTACCAATGATACAATCCACAGACTACATGAAGCTCAAGAAGAAGGACGACCAAAGTGACAATGCTTCAGTCCTTAGGGATGGGGGAACAAAAATATTCATAGACGGAGATATAGAGACAAAGTTTGAAGGAATAGGTATTCAGAGTCTGCCCCACCTGGGGATCCAGCCCTCATACATACAGTCACCAAACCCAGACAATATTGCTGATGCCAAGAAATGCATGGTGACAGGAGCCTGATATAGCTGTCTCCTGAGAGGTTCTGTCAGAACACGACAAATACAGATTCGAATGCTAAGAGCCAATCTTTGAACTGAAAATGGGGTTTCCTTTAGAGGAGTTAGAGAAAGGATTGAAGGAGCTGAAGGGATTAGCCACTCCATAAGAACAACAATACCAATTAAGCAGACCCCTCAGGGACTAAACCACCATCCAAAGAGTACACATGGATGGATCCATGACTTCAGCTGCATATATAGCAGAGGGTGGCCTTTTTGGGCACCAATGGAAGGAGAAGCCCGTGGTCCTGCCAAGGCTGGACCCCCAGTGTAGGGGAATATCAGGGCAAGGAGGTGGGAAAGAGTGGATGGCTAGGTGGGGGACAGGGGATAACATTAGAAATGTAAATAACACATATCCAATAAAAAAGAATAGAATATCAGAATATTTTTAAAAAGTAGGAAACACAGTAAGCTAAAATAATACATATGATATTAAATAGCAAATTCTACACCAAATTATTGAGTACAGTAAATCACTTAACCTAATGATATTGTTAATAAATGAGAAAATTAATAGGTGCCATCTTGCAGATAGAAAATCTGTGAGGAGATCCTAAATTTACCTTATTGTAGAAAGAAATAGGTACAAGGCCGTAAAATGACCCCATTCTACAGACATAAACTTTGCTGGCTGCATGTTCTTCATTGGAAGTATACTGATGTTTGCTCAGAGGAAATTATTATCTTTGTTAGAGCTGTGCTACTGTTCTTACCTGGAGAAACTGTAGTAAGGAATGAAAACAAACATCTCAGAGAACTAACTCATTTCAAAGGTATTTATACCCTAACACAGACATATATGGTATGTGGGTGGGGTACATTTTCATTTTTCTGATTTATTTCATGAGTGTTGTAGCACAGGCTGTCTTAAAACTCACTATATAGTGCCCAAAACTCCAAATACTAACATCACAAGTAAACACCAACTTGTGGGGTATTTTTACAAACAGAGTAAATAATGTTTTTAATTTCCTTGCTTATGAAAGATTAAACGTATGCATAATACATATCCAGGCTAATATCTACTATTTAATTATTTTCTCAAAGTTATCACACACTGTATAGACATCTATTGTCCATTTATGTAAAGATACAATTCCTGTTTTTAAAATCTGAGATGATTAACTAACTTCAGAACCCATTATATAAACATGATTAGTTTGAGTTACCAAGGTTTCTCATTTGTCATTCTGCATCCAATATTATTTTGCAATAAAACATTAAATCAGAGGACATCACAGATAAACTGATAAGAAGACAGAGAAAAGCATCTGCTCATTGATAGAGTAGATTATCCCTAATATTGTAATATTCAAAAGTTAAAAAATCATAAAGGCCTCTCTACAGGTGCTAATTCTACTACTTGAATGAAATTAATAAGACTCTATAAAACAGCAGGAGATCCTCAGATTACAGAAGTAATCAGCAAGAAAATTTATTGTGGTTTCACGAAGCATAAAATGTTTGTGTAATATATGCAAAAGTGGTACTTTATTCTCTGCAGTGAACAATACTCAATACTTAGAATAGAAAAATATTTAATAGTTTGACACCTCTTGAGGCATAGTTTTGAAAAGTTGTTCAAGTGTGATTAATTTGCCTGAACTCAATACGACAACCAAGCAGTACTGACTCACTCTTAAGTACTGAAGGGCCTTCCTCATTAGTGGGAGAATTAGTGGGAGATTAGTGGAAGAAAATGGGACATTAGTGGGTGAGACAGGACAAAGATATATTCATAATGAAACAGAGCATGAAGTCTTGAGAAATATGGAGCACCAACTTCAGAAAATGGATACTTGTTAAATAACAACAAAAAATGAATTATAAAGAATGAAATTGAAAGACATACTATGGAGATTGGAAAGGAGCTATCAATAAAGCCAGTCTTATTTATAATAAAATCCTTCTAACAGGAACTAAAACATAGTAACTAGATTGTGAACTATGAATTGCTATAAATTGTGCAATATAGTATAATTGTGTCATACTTAACTGGATTTCATTTACTTTCATTATATGAATTACTCCACATTATAAAAAAATCTTTTTCATGTATTACGTATATATAATTTTATGTTATTTAAGTATATATCTTATGTATGTATTATGATAATATATAATCAATATTATACGTATATTGAAATAAGTAGCTTTTCTCTATATTTCCTAGATCAAATATGTTCTTTCTATACATGTGCCCATATTTTGAGGAAATAAGTCTTTAAAACTTAAAGAACCTTTATGTTTGGTAAAAGCTTATGCAGGTGTAATCACACTCACATTCACACCATATACTTAAAAGTTTTTACCAAACACATTCATTTTTATGTAATTCACTTATCATAGCATCATAAGTCATGGCCACTGAGGATATTTTTTGTTTGGTTTGGTTTGGTCTTGTTTTGTTTTATTTTGTTTTTCTTTATTTTTTGAGATTATATGATCTTTCTTTCTTTCTTTCTCTCCTTCTTTCTTTCTTTAGATGGGGATGGGGTCTAAACAGCCCTGTCTGTTCTATAACTCACTCCTGGATATCATACTGACCTCAAACTCACAGACATCCACCTGACTTTGTCTCTGGAGTGCTGAGAATATTGGCCATATGCCACCATGCCCAGTTTGGGATTAAAATGTGATTACAACATTTCTCTCTTCCTTTCACTCCTTCCAAACACTCCCAAATCTATCTCCATGCTTTCTTTCAAATCCAGTGCCTTTTTTAAAAAAACGAATTCTTACTGTATGCAAGTACAAATATATATAATATATACACAGGCATATGTATTATATTTGTAATATTACATATATTACATAGTAATATTTATAATAGTATGTATAATGGTTATAATATAAATATATTATATACTATATTATAATATATGTAACGGTATATATGATATTTATAATATAAATATGAAATATAAGTATAGTATAACATAATATAAATATAAATATAATATTTAGGAATCTAAATATAACCTGTTCATTCCATATAACGCTACTTGTACAGAAGTTTTCAGGGCTGGATGTCATTTAATAAATAAATCTGTTCAAAGATTCTAAAAAAAATTAAAAGTACATAAATGATGCAAATGATATTTCTAAAGTATACTTCCATATAAAAATACAAAAAATCACCACAGAAATCTTTGTTTTCCACCACCAGGGACTTAAACAATTGTGTTTAAGCTAAACTTAAACTTACAAGTTAGGTTTTAAGTGTCTTAAATGCTTTTCTCTTCGGGTTATTTCTTAGGAATGGCTACTATGGTAGACTTAATCTTTTTGTTTTCTGTCCGAATAATTTTTGGTAGTGGGAAACAAGTGCTCTAGAGAAAAACATGGCAAGTTCAAACTTTACCTATTTTAAAATTGAAATCTTTCATTTTAATATTTTATTAGAATATATATGTCTTTCAGACAACTATTAAGAACACAATACCAAAACCAAATGACAATGAAATAAGAAGCAAACCAATTAACCTCAGTATGCAGGAGACAGAGGGGAAGCAGTATTTAAGGCCATCTTCTGCAGCATACAAGCATTCAAGGTCAACCTAGAGCACATGATACCAAAACTCAGAATCAGGATAGAATGGGTTTGGGAGTGTGAGAAAAGAAGTTGAACAAGAGAAACAAACATAATAATATGCCATTGCCAGATACTTTTTGAAATGCACTTATTCAATTCTTATTTACATAAACAATTACTTAAACCCACTCTGTCAGAAGACAAGGAAATAGGTATGGTCATTTTCTCTTTTCAAGAAAGACAATAGATTTGATGACAAGTGGTGGTTTTGTTATGCAATTTGTTTTTTTGGATTTTTATCTCTGGTTTTCTGGCTTATACTGTGGATGATTATGTGATGCAGTTTGTTCCCTTTTATACACTGCCTGAGAGTTTGAGCTGCTGATTCCCTTTAAAGAATGGTTTGTTGGGGGAAGAGAGCTAAACACCCAGGAGTGCAGACATCCTGAGACGGCAGGACAGACTGCCACTTATCCACACCTCTGCCCACATCCCTGGTCCAAGGGGAAACTGCACAGTGCCTCTGGACACAGGGATATAGGAGCAGTCAACCACCGGTACCTGCAGTTCTGGTCTATGCCCAGGACCGAACTGAACTGGCCAAACAGCTCCCTGCACTCAAATTCCTTTGGGGAGAGAACCCTCAGAAGTGTGGACACTCCTGAGAAGTCAGAGGAGATTACCCTCTGCCCACATGCCAGACCCAAGAGGAAATCGACTAGAGCCAACTCTGCCCCCAGGGTGCAAGGACCTAGGAGCAACCAGGGGCAGGATCATTTGATTCCAGCCCTTGCCTGGAGCTGGAAGAGAGTCCCCAGGAGCGCCTACACACCTGAGAGCAGAGTTCCTTGCACCCAAATCCCATGAGAAGAGTGCTGAACACCCAGGAGTGCAGATATCCTGGGACCTCCTAGAGCTGAAAGACAGTCTCTGAAGCACCTACCTACCTGAAATCAGAGATCCTGTTCTCAGAAAAGGCTGAAAGAAAACAGGAAAACTGTTCTACAGGAGTGCTAACACAGAGGCCTACAGCAGGGTCAAGTTACTCTCAGAAACAGCAAGACAAGCAAATACCAGGGACAACCCAATGGCTAGAGGCAAGCACAGGAACCTAAGCAACAGAAACCAAGACTACATGACATCATCAGAGCCCAGTTCTCCCACCATACAAAGTACTGGATATCCAAACACACCAGAAAATCAAGATTTGGATTTAAAATCACATTTTTGATAATGATGGAGGACTTTAAGAAGGACATGAAGAACTCCCTTAAAGAAATGCAGGAAAACACAAATAAACAAGTAGAAGCCCTTAGAGAGGAAACATAAAAATCCCTGAAAGAATTAAAGGAAAACACTACCAAACAGGTGAATGAACTGAAAATGGAAATAGAAACAATAAAGAAAGCACAAGGGAAAAAACCCTGGATATAGAAAACCAAAGGAAGAGACAAGGAGTCGTAGACACAAGCATCAAGCATCACCAACAGAATACAAGAGATAGAAGAGAGAATCTCAGGGGCAGATACCAAAGAAAACATCGACACAACTGTCGAAATAATGTAAAACACAAAAAGCTCCTACCCAAAACATACAGGAAATACAGGACACATTGAGAAGATCAAACCTAAGGATAATAGGTATAGAAGAAAGTGAAGACTCCCAACTTAAAGGGCCAGTAAATATAGTCAACAAAATTTTGGAAGAAAATTTCCCTAATCTAGACAAAGGGATGCACATAAACATACAAGAAGCATACAGAACTCCAAATAGATTGGACCAGAAGAGAAATTCCTCCTGTCACATAATAGTTAAAACCCAAAATGCACAAAACAAATAAAGAATATTAAAAGCAGTAAGGGGAAAAGGTCAAGTAACATATAAAGGCAGACCTATAAGTATTATAGCAGATTTCTCACCAGGGATGAAAGTCAGAAGACCCTGGACAGAAGTCATATAAACCCTAAGAGAACACAAATGCCAGCCCAAGTTACTGGATCCAGCAATACTCTCAATTAACATAGATGGAGAAACCAAGATATTCTTTGACAAAGCCAAATTTACACAATATCTTTCTACAAATCCAGCTTTCGCAGGATAAGAGATGGAAAACTCCAACACAAGGAGAGAAACTACACCACACATAAAGCAAGAGTATAATCTCCTTGCAATGAAACCAAAAGAGCAACACACAAACATAATTCCATTTCTAACAATGAAAATAACAGGAAGCAACAGGCACTATTCCTTAATATCTCTCAACATCAATGGACAAAAATTCCCCAATGATAAGACATAGACTAACATAGTGGATACTTAAAGAGAACGCAGCATTTTGCTGCATGCAGGAAACACACCTCAGAGACTAAGACAGACACTACCTCAAAATAAATGACTGGAAAACAACATTCCAAGCAAATGGTCTGAAGAAACAAGCTGGAGTTGTCATTCTAATATCAAATAAAATTGACTTTCAACAAAAAGTCATTAAAAAAGATAAGGAAGAACACTTCATATTCATCAAAGGAAAAATCTACCAAGATGAATTCTCAATTCTAATTATCTATGGTCCAATTGCAAGGGCACCTACACTCATAAAAGAAACCTTACTAAAGCTCAAAGCACATATTGTACCTCACACAATAATAGTAGATTTCAATACCCCACTCTCATGAATGGACAGATCATGGAAAAGAAATTAAACAGAGACATAGAGAAACTAACAGAAGTTATGAACCAAATAGATTTAACAGATATTTATAGAACATCCCACCCGAAAACAAAATGGTATACATTCTTCTCAGCACCTCATGATACTTTCTCCAAAATTGACCATACAATGGGTCAAAAAAGAAGCCTCAGTAGATACAGGATGATAGAAATAATTCCATGCATCCTATCACATCATCACAGACTAAGACTGGGGTCAATAACAACAAGAATGAGAGAAAGCCCACGTATACATGGAAGTTGAACAATGCTCTACTAAATGACAACTTGGTCAAGGAAGAATTAAGAAAGAAATTAAAAGACTTCTTAGAATTTAATGAAAATGAAGATACAATATACCCATAACTATGGGACACAATGAAAGCCATGCTAAGTGGAAAATTCATACATCTGAGTGCCTGCAAAAAGAAATAGGAGAGAGCATATGTCAGCAGCTTGACTGCATGCCTAAAAGCTCTAGAACAAAAAGAAATAAAGAAACCCAAGAGGAGTAGAAGGCAGGAAATAATCAAACTCACAGCTGAAATCATCCAAGTAGAAATGAAAATGACTATACAAAGAATCAAGAAAACCAGAAGCTTGTTCTTTTTAAATAAATCTTTTTTTTCTTTTTTTTTTTCGGAGCTGGGGACCGAACCCAGCACTTTGCGCTTGCTAGGCAAGCACGCTACCACTGAGCTAAATCCCCAACAGCTTGTTCTTTAAGTAAATCAACAAAATAGATAAACCCTTAGCCAGACTAACCAGAGGTCATAAAGAGTGTAACCAAATTAACAAAAGCCTATATTCAACAAAACTGGAAAATCTGGAGGAAATGGACAATTGTCTAGACAGATACAAGGTACCAAAGTTAAATCAAGAACAAATAACCCGTCTAAACAACCCTATAACTCCTAAAGATATAGAAACAGTCATGAAAAATCTCCCAACCAAAAAGAGCCCAGGACCAGATGGATTTAGTGCAGAATTCTATCAGACATTCATAGAAGATTTCATACCAATACTGTTAAAATTATTCCACAAAATAGAAACAGACAGGAGGACTATCAAATTTCTTCTATGAAGCCACAATTACTCTTATACCTAAATCACACAAAGACCCAACAAAGAAAGAGAACTTCAGACGAATTGCCCTTATGAACATTGATGCAAAATATTCAATAAACTTCTTGCAAACTGAATCCAAGAACAGATCAAAACGATCATCCATCACGATCAAGTAGGCTTCATCCCAGGGATGCAGGGAAGATTTAATATGTGGAAATCCATCAGTGTAATCCACTATATAAACAAACTCAAAGAAAAGAAACACATGACCATTTCATTAGATGCTGAGAAAGCATTTGACAAAATTCAAAACTTCTTCATGATCAAAGTCCTGGAAAGATCAAGAATTCAAGGCCCATATATAAACATAGTAAAAGCAATGTACAGCAAACTAGTACCTAACATCAAACTAAATGGAGAGAAACTTGAAGCAATCCCACTAAAATCAGGGACAAGGCAAGGCTGACCACTCTCTCCCTACTTATTCAATATAGTACTCGAAGTCCTAGCCAGAGGAATCAGACAACTAAAGGAGTTCAAAAGGATACAAATTGGAAGGCAAGAAATCAAAATATCACTCTTTGCAGATGACATAATAGTATACTTAAATGACTACAAAAGTTCCACCAGAGAACACCTTAGGCTGAAAAAACAACTTCAGCAAAATTTTGTGGTATAAAATTAACTCAAACAAATCAGTAGCTGTCCTCTACTTAAAGGGTAAACAGGCTGAGAAAGAAATTAGGAAAATGATACCCTTCACAATAGTCCCAAATAATATAAAATGTCTTCGTGTGACTTTAACCAAGCAAGGGAAAGGTCTGTATGACAAGAACTTGAAGTCTCTGAAGAAAAAAAATTGAGGAAGATCTCAGAAGATGGAAAGATCTTCCATGCTCACGGATTGGCAGGAGTAATATAGTAAAGATGGCCATTTTGCCAACAGCGATCTACAGATTAAATGCAATCCCCATCAAAATTTCTACTCAATTCTTTATATAGATAGAAAGAGTAATTTTCAAAATCATTTGGAATAACAAAAAATCCAGGATAGCAAAAACTATACTCAAAAATATAAGAACTTCTGGGGAAATCACCATCCTTGACTTGAAGCAGTATGACAGAGCAATAGTTGTAAAAACTATATGGTATTGGTACAGAGACAGGCAGATAGATCAGTGGAACAGAATTGAAGACCCAGAAATGAACCCACACACCTATGGTCACTTGATCTTTGACAACGGAGATAAAACCGTCCAATGAAAGAAAGATAGCAATTTCAACAAATGGTACTGGTTGAACTGGAGGTCAGCATGTAGAAGAATGCAAATCGATCCATTCTTATCACCATGTACAAAGCTTAAGTCCAAGTGGACCAAGGACCTCCAAATCAAACCAGATACATGCAAACTAATAGAAGAAAATGTGGGGAAGAATCTTGAACACGTGGGTACTGGGGAAAATTTCATGAACAAAACACCAATGGTTTATGCGTTTAGATCAAGAATTGACAAATGGGACCTCATAAAACTGCAAAGCTTCTGTAAGGCAAAAGACACTACCATTAGGACAAAATGGCAACCAACAGATTGGGAAAAGATCTTTACCAATCCTACATCTGATAGAGGGCTCATATACAAAGAACTTAAGAAGTTAGATTCCAGAGAATCAAATAATCCTATTAAAATTGGGGTACAGAGGTAAACATAATATTCTTAGCTGAAGAACATCGAATGGCCAAAAAGCACCTAAAGAAATATTCAACAATCCTTAGTCCTCAGGGAAATACAAATCAAAACAGCCCTGAGATTCCACCTCATACCAGTTAGGATGGCTAAGATAAAAAACAGGTGAGAGCAGATGCTGGGGAGGATGTGGAGAAAAAGAACACTCCTCCATTGTTGGTGGGACTGCAAACTGGTACAACCATTCTGGAAATCAGTCTGGAGGTTCTTCAGAAAATTGGACATTCCACTACCTGAGGACCCAACTGTACCTCTCCTGGGCATATATCCAATATATGCTCCAACATACAACAAAAACACATGCTCTACTATGTTCATAGCAGCCTTATTTATAATAGCCAGAACCTGGAAAGAACTCAGATGCCCATCAACAGAGAAATGGATTCAAAAAATGTGGTACATCTACACAATGGAATACACTACTCAGCTATCAAAGACAATGACTTCATGAAATTCATAGGCAAATGGAATGAACTACAAAATACCATCCTGTGTGAGGTAACCTAATCACAGCAAAGCACACGTCCTATGCACTCATTGTTAAGTGGATATTAGCCCAAAAACTTGAATTACCCAAGATGCAATCCACAGACCATGGGAAGCTCAAGAAGAAGGATGAACAAAATGCAGATGCTCCCACTCCTTCTTAAAAGGGGAAAATAAATAACCATGGGTGGGGATATGGAAGCAAAGTTTAGAGAAGCGACTAGAGGAAGGGCCATTCAGAGCCTGCCCCACATTTGGCCCATATATATAGCCACTAAAACTAGGTAAGATTGATGAAGCATATTGAAAGGGACTGGATATAGTTTTCTCCTGAGAGACACATCCAAAGCATGTTCAATACAGAAATCAATTCTAGCAGCAAACCACTGAACTGAGAACAGGACCCCCTTTGGGGGAAATAGAGAAAGGATTGAAAGAGCTGAAGGAGCTTGCAACCCCATAAGATTTACAACACTGGCAACCAACCCTCTAACCAACCCTCTTCAGTAGAGGGACTAAACCTCTACTGAAATTCTATACATGGACTGACCCAGGGCTCCAACTGCATATGTAGCAGAGAATAGCCTTGTTGCGGCACCAGTGGAATGGGAAGCCCTTGGTCCTGCCAAAGTTGGACCTCCAGTGCAGGTGAATGGGGGGGCAGTAAGGGGACGGGTAGGGGTATTACCCGTATGGGAGAGGGGGAGGGGATGGGGGATTATGGACAGGAAACCGGGAAAGGCAATAACATTTGAAATGTAAATAAAGAAATAGATCTAATAAAAAAAAGAATTCAACTGATTGTACAAACTTAGGCCCTTCAGTGATGTGTGCATGGGCATGCGTGCGCGACATCCCCCCCCACACACACACACTGTTCCCTCCAATAAAAAAGCAAATCACCGTGAAATTAACCTCTTTTCTTGGAGAAAGTAATATAGGGGCAGGCCCTAGGTAATAAAGATTTTATGACATAGGAAGGCAAAAAAAAAAAAATGGTTATTGAACCTGTTGCTTTATACTGCTTGGTTTTAAAACTTCAAGTTTCCTTCTTGTGTACAGTCCTTTTTGCCTTCTTTCAAAATTGACCAACCATGATAAGCAAAAGTCATATCCTGTCAGATACAGTTACAAAACAAACAAAACTAGCAACAGAAACAATATAGGTGGGACCTGGAGAAATGGCTCAGTAACTAAGAGCGCGTGCAGAGAACCTGGATGTTGTTCCAGAAATTCCACAGTAACTCACAAACTCCTAAAATTGCAATTCTCAGCTATGTGATTAACACCTCTGGCATTCTGCAAAACATGCAAACACATAAGCTGTAATAAATACTTAATTTAAATAATAAATTTTAACAGAAAAACAGATATTTTACAAAAAATATACCTGAATAACAAATTGTAACAGTGATGCATGAAGACATTCATGATAGTCAAGGGTGTAATGATTCTAGACTTCATTTATTGTTTCTTTTCCAAAGGTATTATTATTAAGATGATAAGCTGGCCTTGTGACCTATGAATCTTTATAGAGAATATGTCCCTCTTGAATAGTCTTCTGCCCCACCAATGAAGGCTAGAAACAAATGACAGTTTGCTTTACATATTCAAAGCTCAGAAATATGTTTTCAATTATTATGAAAACTTTAATGTCTAATTTTGTATAAATTTGATTTATTATTTTTCTTTTTTATTTTTAACATTTTATTGGATATTTTATTTATTTACATTTCAAATGTTATCCCCATTCTTGGTTTTCCCATCTGGAAATACCATATCCCATCCTCCCTCCCCTTGCTTCTATGAGGGTACTCCCCAACACATCCACCCATTCCCAGCAACCTGCCCTGGTATTCCTCTAAACTGATGCATGAAGCCTTAACATGATCAAGAGTCTCTGGTTCCACTGATGTCCAACAAGGCCATCTTCAGCTATATATGTGGCTGGAGCCATGGGTCTATCCCTGTACATTCTTTGGTAGATGATTTAGTCCCTGGGAGCTCTGGATTATCTGGTTGATTGATATTGTTGTTCTTCTTAAGGGGTTGCAACCCCCTGTAGCTCCTTCAGTCCTTTCTTTAACTCCTCCATTGGGGACCCTTTCTCAGTTCAATGGTTGATTCTGAGCATCCACATCTGTATCAGTCAGGCTCTGACAGAGCCTCTTAGGAGACATCCATATCAGCAAGCACTTCTTGGCATCTGCTGTAGTGTCTGAGTTCGGTGTCTGTATATGGGATAAATCCCTAGGTGTGGCAGTCTCTGGATGGCCTTTACTTCATTCTCTGCTCCACATTTTGTCTCTGTATTTCCTTCCTTGAGTATTTTGTTCCCCCTACTAAGGAGGACTAAAGCATCCACACTTTGGTCTTCCTTCTTCTTGAGCTCTTTGTAGTCTGTGAGTTGTTTCATGGATATTCTGACCTTTTGGGCTCATATCAATTTATCAGTAGGTGAATTTTTCATAAATATACATTTTAAATGTAAGCTTTAAATATTTTAAATGCTTTTATCTTGGGGTTATTTGCTAGGAGGCATTGGCTACAATTATACACTTTTGTTTTGTTTTGTTTTGTTTTGTTTTAGTTAAGTGACCAAAAGCACCAAGAAAATTGATGAGAAATTACAGTTGTTTTGAATCATAACTAAATTAAAACTGACTCTGGAAATGAATGTTCTGAAAAACCTGTAATTCTAATCATCCTGTTAAAATAAATTAAATTTTTACAGCAGAGACACAGCCAACATTTTTATATGATTTGAATGAGGATATTTCTATTTACATATTATTTTGTGGTGACTGAGTCAAACATAGATAATAACTGAGATTCTAACAGTTCACTATTTTATCCGAATTAATTCTCAAATTAACCATATCTGTTTGTTTACAAATGCTATTTTCTTTTAGTACATATCTCTAGTATGTGGACAGTAATTTGATATCCAGTCTATACCTGTAATTGTTAATTTAAGACTAAGAGTTAAATTTTCAAATGAAGATGCTATATTTAGCAAATCACCTGAGAAATGCATTGCTATCAAGATGCAAAATCTTCTAAGAATGTATTGCTACCAAGCAGAGTACATGAATAACATTTATAAATATGCTCACTGCAGTTTTTGTTGTGTTATTCCAGTTAAAAACACACTTCTACATCAGAAAAAGAATTAGAATAAATTAGACAAGAGTTCAATATCATTAGAACTATTGCACACATTTAATTGCTACTCAATGCCTTAGTTAATTAAGGAAATTTGAATTTTCTTTATACTTTCCTTAATAATTACTGTGAGCCTTAAGGGACAGAATGGCCTTCCTAAACTTTAAAGTGCCCTCTTCTATGTCCTGAAACAGAGAGGGAAACACTGACAATATCTGAAACACCAGTGTTTGTATTTTATAGGCCATCCAGAATATCCATAAACACACTCGGCACTGTGTAAAATATAAGAAGTCTTTTTTAGTGCAGTGGTAAAGATTGCTTCTCTCTTACTAATCAGTATGCAAATTACTAGAGACGGAGGAGAAAGGAAAAGATTTATGAAATTCCTTAAAGAGAAAATGATGAACAGAAGGCAATGAAACTTAAAGAAATACGTGTGACCATGCTGTGGCAGATGGGCATGGGACAGGTCACATGTAAGAGCTTGTTAGGTATTTGAGCATGACACTGGGAGATGGAGATTGAGTGTATTCTCAGACACAAATGTGATACAATGTGATTTAGCTTTTAAAAAATATCCACGTGTGTGCATTATCGATGACGTTATAAAGGAAAAGTATATAAAAAGAATTTCACAGAAGAGAATACTACACTGGAGAACACTAATACTATATTTTTAGTGATATTATAGTGACATGAGCCAGAGGGATCGGGTTACCAGATTAAGTAAACAAGGCTCAGTGATATGTAAGATACAGAATGAAGGTAAAATGTGGAATCTAACCACTGAAACAATTTGTCTAAAGACACATGACTTATTTAAACAGTGTACAGAATAAGCAGAGAATTAAGATCACAGCTATACTTGACTAAAGCTCAGGAAATGAACAATAATACATAGTAAGGAACATAGAGAAGCTCATTGAGACACGTCATCAACAAGGGTGCAGAATGTGAGCACACACAGTCTGGAATGGAAAGGCAAACATTTTGGGTGCTGAGTTAGTATAAGGTTTTCAAAGAAACGTTCCAGCAAATAATGTACTATTTGACTAGAGATGGCAGTACTTCAACAGTGGATAAACTTGGGGATAATGTCTTCCAATTGGGGTTCCATCCATAGTCTGCAGGCAAATGCTTGAGTGGGAGTAAATTGTTAAGATGTAAGATGAATGATGTAAATGCATCATTTTGTTTAGTTTGTGAACAAGTAAGTTGTTTATTCCTTCTTTATCCTGTGAAATCTGTAATGCATTTGCCTGGAATATGAAAGCAAACATAAGCATCTCCCTTCATCTGTTAATATGCGGTGTTTTAACAACCTATAGGTGATTAAGAAAAGTTCTCCACAAACAGGGTAAGCAAAATCAAATTATGGGCTTTTAGTGACAGCTAACAATTTTGTTTTATTGTGGTGAAGGCTGCAAAGCATTCAAGCTTAGCACTTTATGTAGGACACTCTCGGCCACACGAATTTGAAAATAAGTGTTTAGTCTATGCCCTTAGAATTAGAACAAAATATGTACAAAGGTAACCAGGAAAGGACTATGTGGCTAAATATCATTCAGCAACACTATAAATTGAACACTGAAACAACTGTATTTGTTTTCCATTGCTGATACAACAAATTTCTACAAGTGTAGTAGCTTATAAGAATATAAAGGTTTTATCCTGTTGTTCTGAAGGTTTCATGTTGTGTAGAGTTTCCATGGGTTGAAATCCAATTACTGCCAGTGATGTGCTCCTTCTGGAGGCTCATCAGAAGAATTTACTTTTTCTGTTTCTTTTTCATTGTTGCTTGTTTTTTGTTTTTTGGGTTTTCTTTTTGTTGTTGTTGTTGTTTGTATTTTTTTTGGTCTGGCTGTTTGCTTGCTTGTGTTTTTTACTTCTCTAGATTGCCTGAATTCCTTCCTGGGGATTAGGATTCAGAATATTTGCAAGACTCAATCCCTTTGTGAGGACCATAAAGCTTTTTATTACATCTGATAATTCTGCTTGGGGTCAGAAACACACCACTCTTTAGGTTCTCTTGATACTGTATTAGACATAAGTGTCACAAAAATGAAATTACTCAAAGCATAATTAAAATTGCTTCAAAATCCCTTCAAATTATTAAATGATCTTGGCAATAACCTAATCAAATTTGTCATTCAAAAAGATTTCAGAAAATTTTAATGTATTTGAAAACAACTCTCAGTTCTGAACATTCAAGCAATTCTGAAAAATCATGTGAGAAAGTAATTACACAAATGTTGATATACATCCAAAATATTTTTCAGAAAGGAAATATTTTCATAAATCTTTCCTTTTAGTGTCATAGCTGCTGAGGCAGTAACCTAAAATACATGCAATCATGAAACAGAAGAAAGCAGTCTTTGAGGATATATAATGTGTGTGTAATGCTAATTTACAAATCATAAAAATACTGATTCAGATGCCTATAAAATAGGTATCAAAAGGCATTTTTTGGTTTCTTTAAAGTATAATTATCAAATGTAAATGTTTTGAGAGACATTTTACATGAATTATTTTAAGACAAATGGTGGAAATGCATTTCACGCTAGCTATTATAAATCACCAAGCAGTTTAACACCAAAAACTGCTAACAATATCCTTTAAATGTGTGCTGTGACTTATTCATGAGGTAAAAATTTAAAACCAACTGAAAACAATAAAAATACATGTGAATTATCATGCCCATGATGATACCCTCACATATCTCCTAAAGTTTCTCTTCTCAGTACTACATATATGTATAATATAAAAGCAAACAGATTGATGGGGATATTGTCTTAGTGTGAGAGAACAGACAAGTACAACACATCAGGTGGCATCCAAACAACCAAAAAGTGGAACCCTCAGAGGGCCAAGGAGATCTAGTTATGCAGGGGCTTCCTTTAAATTGTAGTCAGCCAAACGAACCCTGTCTTCTCACAAGACTAAGGAAAAAAGTCAGTTAATTTTGGACCTCCTATAAGCTCACTAATTCCATTCCTGAGAATTGGCTCTTGGGACATTGTTTCCTCTGCTCAGCTCTAATTCTAAGTGTATCAAACAGAAAGAACTTGACCTCATGAATGCTAGACACACAAACATTACTTTTGTAACATTTGGTTCAGATACTGTGAGAGGTCAGATTTATGAGTATGACTGTCATTGGCTTCAACTGGACTAAGTTCAGTTCCTGATAAGTTGCAACTGGTTGTAGTGAAGAATCAACTTTTGCCTTCTGCTAACCATGCAGATGAAGCAATCCACAACAACCAGCTCTGAAGGACACATTTTAGACAAGGTACTGACCTCAGAGAGCACCCGATCAACATACCTGAAAACAGGCATTTAGCTTGGATATATTTTCTACACCATACGATAAAATCCTCATGTTTGATAAGAGAGCATTGGTCTTCTGTTTCCTTGAGACTTATTTTCCAAATGTCAATGAAGGAACACTAGAAGCACACAATCAAGGCTGAAAATGAGCAAGACGTCTCATTTTAACCCAGTCATTGTTCTACAGTGGGGCTGTGTGAATTTCTAAAATATAATTTTAGAAATGAGTATCAGTGGAAGAGAGAATGTGTAGGACTCTGGGGAGTTATAGATATACCTAAAAAGGTTGAAGGGAATGGTTTATTTAGTTATTTAGAACAGACAAGTCTATCCCGGTCATGGAGACCTCACAGATAATTTTACAGAACATTTTGAGAGTCAGAGTTTGCTGTCTTGTTGTAGGTGGAGACAGGAGGATGCACCATGCATATCAGTCTTTCCATAGTGGATGTACCTCAGCCTGATAAATTAGATAATGTTCAGAACTCCACATCAAAGGACGGCCACCGACAGTGTCGTCATGAGAGCAGAAATAGAGGCATGCTGGGATTCATATGCAGCCTTTCTCTAAGACAAACAAGAAAGAAAGAAAGAAAGAAAGAAAGAAAGAAAGAAAGAAAGAAAGAAAGAAAGGAAGGAAGGAAGGAAGGAAGGAAGGAAGGAAGGAAGGAAGGAAGGAAGAAAGAAAGAAAAAAAGAAAAGAAAGAAAAGGAAAAGAAAAAAGAAATGGTTTTGAGACTCACACAATATCCAAACTGATAACTAAATGACAAACTCCAAAAATGAAGGGACTCCTAGACCCTTGAAGGACAGGCTTTGCCTCAGTAAGGCCTTCCTTATGTTGGCTAGAAACGCGTACCTTGCAACCTTGCATACATGCCTCTTTCAATTCAGCCCCCCATTATTTGTATTTCCCATGCTGCAATGTTCTACAGTTAGCAGGAAAATCAAAGCCAAATCCCTTGTGATAATCTCATTATGTGCATCACTCTCTGAGGGTGAAGCGAAGGACTTTGCTGTATCACTCAGCACCTCCATAAAGATTACCCACTGGTGCATTAAAAATAAATAAATAAAACAAAAGATGATGAAATAAGTATTCCTCTGTTTTCATCTATTATACAACTGTTTAAGGAGAAAACGTATTAGCATTGCACATGCATATTTTTATGCTCTATGGATTTTGTAAATGTTCATCAATTACCTAAAGAAATTTACAATTCACTGAAAAAGAAAGCCTTCTGTCACTTCGGATTATAACAAACGCAATTATAAATGAATTATGTAATGAAATGTTTTCTATTCTGAATGTCAGTTAATTTTAAGTACATAATTGCAAACGGCGAGTTCTTAAAACCACCATATCTAACAGCATCTACAAACAGGGTTTGCTTTTATGCTGGTCTGTTAATCCACACAATAATTGAGTCCATTAAAGTGATGTCTTAGACTGAAAGTTAAACCTTCTAATTCCTGTTCTGTCAATGCGTTCATGTACATTTTAGCAGGTAGTCATTTTTATAATTATGATGACTTACATTGCTAGAGTGTTGTGCTGTTTTTCTGACTGGCTGTTACTGCCAATGTACCATAGTCTCCAGCTGAGGGAAACATCATTTTTTTTTCTGAAAAAAAAATGCTACCAATAAACTACCTGATAGAGAATTAAATTTGCTTGCTCCAGTGTCATCCATGTGAATATACTTTCCATAATTAATTTGGATTCAATGTTCAGCAAAGGTTGTAACTAAGCTAAGGATGTAGATTGGATTTATGCTAACAGTAGGCATTTGGTAATCATAGATGAAACTTCTTGAGCATAATTTGAGATGTATCTAATTCACTCAAAAACTCTATTATTTCATAAAACTTCATTTTTCCACATAAAAAGTGTATACAATAATCAAAAATGCTAAACAACACTCAGATAAAAAATTCTAATTAAAAGTACCTACTTTTAGAAGGAGCAGGATTTTTCCAATTAAAGCATCACATCTAGGTTGCACTTCACACTGTTACTCACCTAGTAGGGCCTGCTCACAAGGACAGAGGGACCCCAGGACAGGCTGTGATGTTCAGGCCTGCATCTGGAAAGCCCAACAGTGGTAATTTTTATTCTTGCATTTCATTTTGGAAAAAAAGTGCTGCACTGCCACCTTCTGACAAGCTTCCTCTTTCTTAAGAAGTATTTTAGTCCTGAATGGTGCTTACACTGCTTATACGATTTAAATATGCTCAATCCTTTCAAGGAATAAAAGATTAGAATGTTTCAAAGTTTTCCTTGGGCATTTATTGGCTGCTCTAGGTGCCATGTAAAAATAAATTAAGCAACATGTTTTTGGTTTGAAAAATAAATTAGTCCTGAACTTAGCATCCATTAAGATCTAAGGATTATTGATAGAGCACATCCCCCATAGTGGGAGAGTATCTCAGTAACCCAGCATGCGTGTGCCATTCAAAGGAACTGCATCCAGTTTCCATAAATAGACCATCCATCTCTGAAATGTTACAGTCTTATTTGTTTGTTCTCTTTCTTCACATTCCCTTTAGTAAGCCATCATATAATTTTTATGATTTGTTCATTGATTCTCTGTACATATGAGTATAATAAATGTGGTTGATGATATCTCTTATGTTTTCATAAAATTCACATTGCTTCTCTGTCTTTTACTGTTAGGGGTGTGGTTTGTTGGTTTAGCAAAGGTTGATTAGATAGCTCCTATTTGTTAGTCTTACCTCAAAAGTTAAAAACAAAAGAACAACAACAAACACAGGAGAACAAGATGAAATTATGGCTGGCCCACTGGATATATTTAAAGGGGCTTGGAAAAATTCTCTCTCAAATAAAATCTATTCAGATTATAAAACCTGAAAGCTAATGCAAAGCTTTCATTTCTACTTGACTATTAGGAATATGAAAGTACTGAAGATGCTGACAGAGATGCTATCTAATACAGCCTGTGCATTATATAAAGGATAAGCCTAGGACACTGTCCTTGGCTCAATAATATGATTGAACTTGTAATTTTAAATTCACGTGTCCTACGGGGATCTCTTTTTGACCTGAGAGGAATTTTTAAAATATTATTTTAGTTAGAATTTACTTAAGTGAAGTAATAGATTTTCTGTAATACATGATACTACCCCTCCAGAAAAATTGGCAAATGCTAATGGATTTAAGAATTATAAAAAATAAATCCCTGGAGTGAAAAGAAATTAAAATAGAACAGGCTTCATTTAACAAAGGATAGTTTGAAATGATCAGCATAGAAAAATCTTGTCTGTGAATTTCCAGAGCAAAAACTATGCTTTCTTATAATATTTCTTAGATATATTTACTTTGTTTCTAAAGGTGTTTCAGGTGCTTATCTGGGATTAGAACACCCTTACCTCAATATAAATAGATAGCAGATGTTAGATAGATGATTGATTGACAGATTTATGGATTGATATCGAGGATAGGTTATAGACAGATAAATATACATAGAGTAAGCCAGAGAAAGAATGAAAGGAAGGAAGAAAAGAAGAAAGGAATGAAGGAAGGAAGGAAGGAAGGAAGGAAAGAAGAAAGGAATGAAGGAAGGAAGGAAAGAAGAAAGGAATGAAGGAAGGAAGAAAAGAAGAAAGGAGTGAAGGAAGGAAGGAAGGAAGGAAGGAAGAAAAGAAGAAAGGAATGAAGGAAGGAAGGAAGAAAAGAAGAAAGGAATGAAGAAAGGAAGGAAGGAAGGAAGGAAGAAAAGAAGAAAGGAGTTAAGGAAGGAAGGAAGGAAGAAAAGAAGAAAGGAATGAAGGAAGGAAGGAAGAAAGGAATGAAGGAAGAAAGAAAGAAAGAAAGAAAGGAGGAAAAAAGGAAGAAAGGAAGAAAGAAAGAAAGAGTCCAGGGTTATAAAGAAAGGAATATATAAGAGGATATTTACATAATAAAGTTATCTTGTAAGAGTTTTTAAGTAAAGTAGTAATTGACATAATATTAATTAAAGTATCTGAATTACTTGAATTGTTAATAAAAATACAATGGTGATTACAAATGTCAAATTTATCACAAATTTAAAAATTATCAAATTTGTGGTGGCTACTAGAATCATCATTCAGTTGGGTGAGAAAATAATAATAAAATAAAAGCTCCTGTGATTTCAGGAGGTGAGCAAGTCATCCTGGTTGAGAAAGTCTCTCCTAAAACTCACTAGGTTCATTCACCATCTTACAACCATATACAGATACTTTCTAATGCCCCGATATAGTACATAGAGTCTTTATGTTGTTACTCTCTATCAAGGCTTTAGTAATACACATATTTGATAAAAGCTAACAAGCTATATTTTCCTTAGATCCTCTCTAGCTATAAAGGCAATATTTGCTTTTTAAAATAGTCAAGAAAATGGCACAGTTATCTTCCAGTATGGATGTGAACCCAAAGCGGACCTGGGCCTTTGGCTCCACACCCATTTCCACAAGACTCAAAGGGAGCCTGACTCTCAGATGCTCTGAAGTGCCCAGGATCACAGGGGAGGCCACAACATCTGCCCCACCACCTGGAGTAACTGAGACTCCTGGGATCCAGGGACCCAGGAATCCCTACCCATCCAGGGACACATGTTCCATCCAGAGGCCACTGTGGAAATCTGTCAGGGGATTCCTCAGAAAATTGGAAATAGTTCTACCTGAGGACCAAGCAATACCACATCTGGACGTATATCCAAAAAGATGCTCCAACATATAACAAGGACATATGCTCCACTATGTTCATAGTAGTCTTACTTGTAGCAGCCAGAAGCTAGAAACAACCCAGGTGCCCCTCAACAGTGGAATGGATACAGAAAATGTGGTATATTTGCACAATGGAGTACTACTCAGCTATTAAAACCAATGATTTCATGAAATTCACAGAAAAATGGATGGTACTATGAAATATCATCCCGAGTGAGGTAACCCAGACAAAAAAGGACATACAGGAGTATGTACTCACTGATAAAGGGATATTAGCCAAAAAAGTACATAATACCCAGGATACAACTCACAGACCATACTCAACTTAATTAGAACGAAGATTATACCAAAGTGTTGATGCTACATCCCACACTCTTCCTCTGGGAAGTAGAGGGAGAGAGGGATCTTGGAGGAAAAGAGGAAGGAGAAGGGAAATTGGGATTAGGTCTGATATGGGAAGAGATGGGGAGAAGTACAGAGGGTCAGGGATTTAAAAATAGGTGTGTAGCAGTGGAGGAGAGGGAACTGTAGGCAGCCACTACAAAGTCCCAGATGCCAATGACCTAAGAGTTTCCCAGGACCCAACAGGGAAGACTTTAGCCAAAATACCCAACAAAGTGGAGCTAGAACCTGTAGAGACCATATCCAGTGGATTGGTATGTCCCCAAGTTGAGGGACGGGGGCTACCCACCCACCTCAAAAATATTAATCCAGAAATCCTCCTGTCAAAAGGAAATGCAGGGACAGAGAGTGGAGTAGAAACTGAAGGAAAGGCCATCCACAGACCACCCCACCTAGGGATCTATTCCATCCTCTGACACTAAAACCAGATAAACCAGATACTATTGCTGATACCAAGAACTGCTTACTGACAGGAGCCTGGTATATCTGTCCCCTAGAGGCTCTGCCAGATCTGGACGAATACAGATGCAGATGTACACAGCCAAACATGGGACTGATCACAGGGACCTCAGTGGGGAAGTTAGGGCAAAAACTGTAGTAGCTGAAGGAGTTTGCATCTTTATAGGAAGAACAACAATATCAACCAACCAGAACCCCCCACCCCATGCTCCTAGGGACTAACCCACCAACCAAAGAGTACACGTTGGGGTACCTATGGCTCCAGCTGAATAAGTAGCAGAGAATTATCTTATCTGCCATCACTGGGAGGGAAGCCCCTAGGTCTTGTGGAGGCTTGATGACCCAGAACAAAGGAATGCTAGACCACTGAGGCAGTAGTGGGTTAACAGGTGGGGGAGAACCCTCATAGAGGCAGGGAGAGGGAAGAGGTGATAGTGGCCTTATGGAGGGGAAACTGGGAAGGGGGATAACACTTGATATGAAATTAAATAAAATAACCATCAAAAAATAGTCAAGCAATTCCTTTAATTTAGTATTTTAAGACAGCAAATTGTTTTTTTTCTTTTTTATGTATTTGAGATTGCCATTTAGTTACAGCATCCCTTACTACTTACTGTATGTTTATATTCATTTGTGTGTATATATGTACATACATATCCCTAAATATATCATGTCAAGTCCACATGATAATACTTTTATGTATGTATGTTTTCCGATTTGACCATCGTTACTAGACAGCTAGTTGGTGTACTCTTCCCTGAGGATGAGGATGGACACTACTCCTGTTCCCAGCTGTACTCACTCATCTATATGGGACAGTTACAACTGGATCGCCATGTTATTCATTACCTAGACACTCAGCTATTAACTGAGTATCCATTTAACTGTTAAATAGAGAAATCCAATGGCATCTTAAACAAATAGAATTGCTTTATTGTGTGTTTAAGTATTGTTCTTCAATTTACATGCAGTCTTTCCAAAACACACATCTTAAGCACTACTGTTCATTGTCATCCTTTTGAAAAGTCTGATTCTCTGATTAGCAAGCCCTCTTGAATCCCACATATACATCTATGAAAACTGTAGTTTCACTACAACTTTTTACTTGTTTCTTTTTTCAAACTTCTATGGGCCTGACCAAAAAAAAAAAAAAAAAAAAAAAACGGAGTTTTAAACACTTTAATACACATGCAAGAAATTTTTATTTGAATTATTTAGTACTTGATTGTTTGAGACAATAATAGTAGGCATTTCTCCTTCCAGACTAGTCATCTCTACTAAAAGACAAGCTGTATCAGACACATATTGCCAGTTTCCTTATTGTGATATTTGGATACTTTACTGACAGGACTCCATGGAATTCCTATGCATTCAACAATCAGAGAAAAAAAGGGGAATGTGATTTTCTTAAGTGAATGTGTGACTACTGCGTCCTATGTTTACAAATATATAATTTATTATGAATAACTTGGCTGGAGTAAAATTTTAATGAAATGGTTCAGAGCAGAACATTTTTGATGCTTAATCTAGGCCACTTACAAAAAGGGAAAGGAAAGTAACTTTGAAGTGTTATCAAATTTCCTTCACTGCTTTTTGGTCAAACTGGACTGGTATTGTGTAAAGGATAAATTCTGCACCTCTCACCTCTGTGCTTGCATTTTGTTATACTGTGAATTAAATTGCAAGACTCACCTTGTAGTATAGTATTAGAAGTGCTTGGCTTTAGGTTCCAAAGGAGTTTCAGATGCTTATTAAAATGCAAATACCCTAAGCTTGGAAGGTCCTTACCTCAAGAGAATATTTAACTATTTAGGAATTGAGAGGACACTGTGTCCTTTAACCAAGAGCAAGTTCATGGTGTCAGATAAAAAGAAAGTAAGGAAGAGAATAGTGGGCCCAAGAATTTCAGCAGTGCCCTATGTGATCTGATAAGTTATACTCTTACATAACTGATCACTTCTGATTGATCTTATGATTTTTTTAATCTGATATATGGAGGTGCAATGGGGTTTTATGAGTTTGCTACAAACATATGTTTACTGCCCTGAACCTCTATACTTCTCCCCCTTCTCCTTCCACACTTCATTTTTCATCCTCCCCCTCCTCTTTTCCTCTCAAGTTCTTCTCACCCTCAACCTCCCATGATTATTCTGTTCCCCCTTCTCAGCATGGCTAAAGCACCCTCACTTTGGTCTTCCTTCTTGTTGAGCTTAATATGGACTGTGAATTGAATTGTGGGAATCAAGAGGTTCTTGCCTAATATCCACTTATCAGTGAGCACATACCACGTGTGTTCTTTTGTGACTAGGTTACCTCATTCAGGATATTTTCTAGTTTCATCTATTTGCCTGCAAATTTCATGAAGTCATTGCTTTAATAGCTGAGTAGTACTCCATTATATAAATGAACCACATTTTCTGTATTCATTTCTCTGTTGAGGGGCATCTGGGTTGTTTTCTATTGTAAGTAAGGCTGCTATGAATATAATGGAGCATATTTCCTTGTTATATGTTGGAGCATCTTTTGGATATATGCCTAAGAGTGGTACAGATGGGTCCTCAGGTATTACTATGTACAATTTTCTAAGCAGCCACCAGACTGACTTCCACAATCCTCAAAGATGAGTGCCTAGCCTAATCACCACCACAGAGGCTTCATCCAGTAACTGATGGAAGCAGATGCAGAGACACACAGCTAAACACTAGGTCGAACTCTACCCTCCCTACAGTAATGGGAAGGGATTGTAGGAGCCATAGGGTTTGAGGACTTCAAGAGAACATAGCCCACAGAATCAACTAAGCAGGACACATGGAAGAAAACTGGAGCTACAATTACAGCTTGTATAAAAGGTCTGATTTAGGTGTTCTCTATATATGTTATTGTTATTAGCTTAGTGTTTTTTAGGAACTCCTAACAGTGGAAATGGGAAGGGGCATCTCTCTGATTCTTTCAGCTGAACTTGGGACCCTGTTCCTCCTCTGGGTTGCCTCATATACATTGATATGAGGGTTTGTGCTTAGTCTTGTTATGACATGCTTGTTTGATAATACTTGGAGGCCTGACCTTTTAGGAAGGGAAATGAAGGAGGAGTTGATATTGGGGGAGAGAGAAGGTTGGAAGAGAACTCATAGGAGATGAGTGAAGGATGTGTATATGAAAGAAGAATAAATACATGTAGGAAAAGAATAACAAAATGCTACATTTTACTTTAGACATAGAAACTTATGTCTAAAAGTTTTAAATACATATATTTATATAACTTTTCCTTGCAAGGCCTGAGTTTTCTTATGGAGATAGCTTTGAACCCAATGATAAATTAATTGGTTCTCATTCTAACATAATACTACTATTATACCAATGGACACATCTTACTGGACCAGTTATTATTTTAGCTAGCAGAATTTACGACTTTGTAAGATTTTGGATGGTTTTTCTGCTCCAATTGCTTAGCATTTTTTTGGCATTATAACTCCCGGAAATAAGAAACAATGTTTTGACATTAGTACCAAATTGATTTTTCCATGTCCTGTGATAAAATTAAGTAATATCATCAACCACAGGGTCTTATCATCAAGTTCTGGTTGGTAATTTGCAGGTCTCAAGTCTCACCAGATAAACTTATTTTTGAAGTGGACAGTGATTACTGGAGAGATTTTAAACTGGTCAAATGAAAAGATAGTGTGGAGAGTCTGATACTAAATGTGGCTTCTATATCCTATTTCTTCTCCCAAAAATTCAAGAAAAAACGAGAGACCAGAAATATGGTAAAAGGTAAGAAGAACTGGTATGAAGCAATGTTGTCTAGACATAATATGACTCACAGATTCATATTAGGTCAGGTTACCTGTACAAAACCTGTGCAAGATCAAACAAGTCAACACTTCAATTTATTGCAGGGCTTTTAGCTAGGATGGATTCTAGGAGGGAGATTCAATTATTTTCAACGGCATGAAGCCTAGTAGATATTGTATGCTCTATGGATGACCTCATATTTGTGTGCAAGTACCAATACTACTTAGAATCACTTAGTTATAGAAAAATGAATGTAAACTCAAAATGCATTCATTGGATACATGTATTAATGTCTGTGAATTAGAAGAGAGATCTTAAGTTCAATTTTTATTGATATTTGATTTTAAATATCAAAAATTCTGTTCTCATATTCATTAAATTCTCTCAACATAACAATAAAATCAATAATTTGTTACTAAAGTATTTACATAACTTGAAAATAGGATAGGCATTTGTTTCTACCTCATTGTTTATCATGAATATTTTCTACAATATAGGTGTAGAGGAACTTTACTACAGCAACATGGATGCTCTTTCAAGGGATAATATTCAAAGATTTCCCATGTGTTTGAGATCTAACTGGAATGCAGACATGCCCTGAATTACAGTATTATCTGGATGGAATACACATATGCCCTTAGTACACAGCTTCAATCCCAAGCAATGCAAATGAGGTTAGTTTGATTGAAAGTGATGTCTAATTGGAGGGCGGTTCTGTATGTTCTGTTCAGTCAGTTGTAATAGTGCAGTTGAGTTGAGTTATTGAGTTAGGAGTCAGTGCAGTAAGCATGGTGCAGTGGAATTGAGTTTGTTCATGAGTTCATACAGTACAGTGCAAGTCAGCAGAGGCAGTTGAAGACAGAGAATAAGAAGGATCCAGAATATTAGAACAAATTGCCAAAGTTAGTTTGAGGCTAAGCAGAGCAATTCAGTGAGAACCTGAGAGAAGCCAGATTGAATCAGTTAGCTTGGAGAAGAGTTTGATCCAGAACAGTCAAGATGAACCAGCCACTGAGAATTCAGAAAGAGCTAGAATGCTTGAGCTTATTCAGCAGTAAGCCTCTGAGATGGCAATTGCTTCAGGCAAATAAAAGTTACTTTTAAAATAGGTGTGCTAGCTAATTGTATGTCAACTTAAGAAACGAACTAGAGTTATCTGAAAGGAGGAAAATTCAATTTAAAAATACCTCTATAAAAATCTAGCTGTGAGAAATTTCTTAATTAGTAATTGATGGCCGAAAGCCCAAACATTATGTGACCAAGACAGATCAGTCAGTCAACAGGGTCTCCATGGGAAATTGAGGGTCAAAAAGAAAAATACAATTAGACAACACTGTAGCATGACCTCAGCCTGTTCTGAGGCTGAAGTGGGTTTATTATTTCCAAATCTGCTGTTATACTATTTTAATTACATACAAATAATAAGGTCAGTTCTAAGTCAAGGAACAAACAAGGCAATAAGCAAAGTCCTGTGATCACTGTTTCTAGGGGCTTATCAGGATGACCAAAATATCTGAGCCTACTTCCATGCCCTAGCCCAATGTCAAATTCTTGCCTGAAGCCTACTTCTTTGTCCTGGACAAATGTCAAATTCCTGCCAAGTTTCTAGAAGCAGCCCCAAAAGTTCTACATAATTGTGGTCCTGGGTTCTATAAAATGCAGTATAAACAAGCCACAGATAGCAAACCAGAAAAGCAGCACCCCAATTGCCTCTGCATCAGCTCATGACTCCAGGTTCCTACCTTACATGCATCCTGACCTCACTGCTTTTGATAATAAACTGTTTTATTGAACGTTGAATGAAATAAACTCTTTCTCAACTTTCTCTTTGGTCCTGGCGTTTTATCATAACAACAAAAATACCAACCAAATGGGTAAGCAAATATTTTATTTCAATCCAGAAAGTAAATGTTTTCCACAAATGTTCCAGGTAGCCAGTATTTTAACTACCTAATATTTTCAGATTAAAATAGGATAACTGTAATTCTCATGAAAAGACTTATGTTATAGCACAATATAATGTACAGAAACTCAAAAGATAATATTTGTAAGTGGAGTTCTGCACAACATTGTATAAAATTGAAAAATTAAATTTAGATGAATTGCTCATTCAATTTAAAAGTGATATATTTTATCTAATAAGAGAAATATATTGTATCTGGTAATGTATCTAATATAATTTAGAATATCAATCTGACAGCTACATAAAATTATTCTTGTAAATACATTATCCATTCATTTTAGATTAACTTTCCCCTTTAACATATGATTTCAAAAGGGGTTTCATTAAAGACTACAGACTTGCTTTCATTTAATAAGCAAGGTGTACATTTCAGGTTTGTAACTCTATTATATATTACTATCGCTAGATAAAACTTGTTGAACAAAGGGTAATTTGAGCACTTTAGGAAAAATTGTATTTATATATTAGCACACACTGAAACCAAATAAAGATAAACCAAAGAATAGAACTAATGGCAATATAAGTTACAGAAACATCTTGGTAAACTTCAGAAAGGCCTTGTAATTATGGTTGAAAAAGTTATATATAACTTAACATATTAATTTTAAAAATAATTTTTATTTAGGAGAGTAAAGACTGAAAATGTAGATGCTTCATATTTAGTTGAGGTTCTATACTTTTACTTACAATTGGCCAAGTATTTTCTCAGTATGTTAGCAAATAGTAACTACATTTTTTATTGTTTGTATATACATGTATGTCAAAGTTCCTGTGTAGACCTCAAAAGACACTTTGCAGGGGTTACTCCTTTTTTTCTACCATGCAAAATCCAGATATCAAAATCAGGTTGCCTGCTGCAAACACTTTTAACCACTGAAACATCGCATAGGCCCTAATTTAATTCTTAAACAGCCATATAAAGCATTTATTAAAGCTGCTATCAATCTACACACAAAAAATTACACAAACAAACCAAATCCAAACAAAATAACAACCCAAGAAGACATTCTATTACTCCTGATTATAACTAGCACTCTGGTTATAATTGTAGGACATGTGATTATAACCAGTGCTCTGGTTAGAAAGCAGCCCATTCAGTAAACCTGTGATTCCAGTAAATATGTAGAAATGATGATGATTTTAGAAATAATTTCTATCTAGTATGTAGCAACTTTTTTGTAGCTTTAAAGTTTTTGAAACATTATCTGCTAAAGTTTTAGTAAGTTCAAAAGATCATCACAGATATTGATTATGTAGAATTGAGCAATGTGAGGGAACATGTTGTGCAACAATTGGCACCAAAAAAAATTGAGCATCAGATTATGAAGCTCATGAGATTGGAGAACTCTAAAAAGTTGATTCTACAAGTTACATTATATGTGGCTCTAATCATGCTTATGGGTGAAGAATTAAAATGACTTAAGCTTTTGGAACATCTCAGTTCTCCCATTCAAAAAATTTAACTGAATTTTGTACATCCTGGCTTACTACACAGTAAAACATGATGAAGAAAAGTTGAAACATTAGAGGAGAAACTTTCGGAAAGTATTATCTGAAAAGGCAGTAAGCCACAGAAAGTATAAACTTTCAAAATGATACAAAGTTAAACCTCTGGATGTCTGAGAAATATTAGTAGTGGTTATCAGATGATCTATTGTTGATTCACAGTTATAGAAAATGGCCTTTGTGATAGTGTTTCTTGGAAAATTGCTGTTTAAAAGTATTTGGTGGAGGTAGGACAGTAATGGGGTTTAAACAGAGCCAATTTAGAAATTAGCCAGTCCCATGAAAACATGCAAGTCCCCAACTTCCTTTGCATTGACATGGAATCTGGATATAAAAATGATAGCTGAAAGACAAGTCATGTATGACTTGATTTGTTAGGACAGTTTTATAGGTGACAGATAATATAAATCTCTTTTCTTGTTTTTCATTGACATTTAGAAGATAGATATAGTTGTCATTTCTGGTGGATGACCCACATTGAGATGATTGAGCCAGGTTAATTCCATGACTAGCTGCAAGATGCCAATTCAGGAGAATAAGTTTCTGTTTCTCAGAACTGAACATACCCAGTGCCTGGGAAAACCACAGCTTATGGATAGCAATTAGGAGCTCTCCCACTATCTGGCCCAAGGCAAGAATGCTGAGTCAAAACTTGTTCTTGAAAGTTCCCAGGCCCCCCAACAATGGTTTGGAAAGTCCCCAGATCCCTATCCAGTCACAGAGCCACCCATATCACTAGAGATAAACCCAACCAATGAAGGTTATCTATCGCTCATTAGACTTCCATTAATCTGCTTTAAATTGAACCTGCAAAATTTCCCCAGGCTTACCATTTTGATGAATGAGAGACCCCTGCATGTTGTGGTTCTGCAGAATGAACTTGCTTTTACATACTATTTGATTCTGGAGTGTCATTTTTCAGTGATTCAAGGATCCTTACAACACTAGGTTTTATGAATGAATAAGTCTATTAAGTTATAGGAATATTAGTCTGTCTTATATTTATTACTGTAAACCAAAGCTCACATTACATAACTGATGCTGTACAGGTGAGTAAGAAATTGTCTATAAAGGAGATAATACTGCTGGATAAGTGTGAAAAGAGCAAAGGGCATTTAAAAAGTGAATATTCCTGAATTGAAGAAAGGTAGCTCTGTTTGTAGTAAAGACATAATGTAAACTATATAAACTGTGAGGAACCAGACTTACCTAAGACTGTCTCAGAGGGCCTGATAAACAGATCATTACTTCTGCGTCCTTGTCCAGGAGTGGCCTTGACAAGGACAGTCTAAGCCTGGAGCCAGTACCTCAAAGGGATCAAGGTTGCAGTTTCTGGGAACCCCATTCTGAGATGTGGTTATCCGAGGAGCCACCTACTCTGGAGTGTGGGACCTGTTTCTGGCCTGAAGGTCTCATTTCCGAGGCAGCTATATCTTTGATATCATGTGTTCTCTTTGTCAACACTGTCTTGTAGGAGGCTTTTCTGCTGTTGCTTGTATTTAAATTTAAATCCTGTACCCCAAGATCTGATTTCTCTAAGACCTAAAATTATTAACAATCTGCCGAGAATTTGAAGAGAATTGAAATTTTGTTTTAGCCCTAATAAGGATATCCCATAATCAAAACCTAAAAATGTTAATTTTGAAGAAAAATAAAGAAAATGTTGGTGTTGCTGTATGTTGAATATATAAATAACCAATCAATCAATCAATCAATCAATAAATAAATAAATGGATAATTGAAGGTGATACAGAAAAGGAGCAAGTGGATGGACTATTTTTATTCCTTAATTTCTTTAGTTTGGGAAAATATTGTTTCAAAGAAAATTCAAAGAATTTTTCTTTAAATGTCAAAAGTAAATGAGAACATGGGATTCTGCATTAAAACAGTATCTTTTGGTTCTCTAACAGAGTTTAACTGGATTGTAACTTCAAGATCTTCTACCCACACCCCACTTCACCAAAATAGTGGCTGTAAGACTTCTTATACATGAACAAATGGGTAGGCCAATAGTTTTGGCTGCTTTCACCTTGATAACAACTCAATTATCCCATTTAAACTGGTCTAAGTCATGCCACATGGCTAGATATCTCTTCTTCAATTTCATGAGGCCATCTTCCTCAGAGTTTGGGGCAAATCCCCTGTACCTGACTCTTTTCCAGAAATCCTCTTTCTGTAGTAGAACTTCCAGCTCCCTATTTCCTGCCTAAGCTAAAAGGTTGACAGCAATTTATTAACAGGGGATGTTTCCATGCATTGCACAAGAGATTCTCCCTTTTAGAACAATAAAAGGCTATCTCTTACAATAATAAAATATATACAATAATAACAATTATGGAAACTATCAGGTAAGATTTGCATTCACAATGTCAAATCCATATGTATTTGGCAACCTTGGAAAAATATTCTACTATGTATTCTATTTCATGATTTGCACTACCAACCTAAAAACATTTTCCAAAATCCTAAATAACTTAAGCTTAATTGTAACTAACTAATTAATTAACTATAACTAACTAATCCTCAATACCATTAGAGATCTGAGAAGGAATAAATATTACTGAGTACACAGAAAGTTTAGTCAAGCAGCTTTCAAATCTATAGAAATGCCAGAGAAAGCTGGTTGCCTGGAGAGACCCCTAAAATTTCTTTGTGTGAATGGAAGATCCATCTTCAGCTTTCTGGCTCAGAATATCTGACAGACTTCTTCTGTGGAGCAGGAATTGTGAAGGATTATTTGTCTTGTCTTGTCAAAGGTCTGTGGTCAACTATCCTATTTCCCATTTCTCCAGTTTGGACAGCATACTGTCAGCAACTGAAGCAAAGACAATTTCTCACCTGATGACTATCTTGCTACTTTTGAAGCAAACTCCATAAAAAGGTACTTCAATACTTATCACCTTCTTTTAAGTAGAATTCAATAGTCTACCATTTATTCCTTTTATTCATATATCATTTTTAAATAACCTTTCTTTTTCAACCCTATCCACCTTTCTCCCATTATTGTAAGAGAAAAAGATGGATGAAAGAATGACAGAGAAAGAAAGAAATCCCTGAGACTAACCTATATTTTGTTTCCTCTCTGATCAAGACCACTAACAACTTGCACCCAACCCACTTCAATGATGATCATCACCCAAAAAATCCCTTCTTTTGCTATCACTCTCTTAAAATCGTTTCCTGATGGTTTGGTGTGTTCCTTTTGGGGTACCCTAAAAATTGAGACATTTGTTAGTCTTAAGAAAGCTAGCTGAATCATTTGTTGTCCAGTCTTTGTATGCTAAGAAAGTTCAGGGGTTAAGTGAAGTCGTAACTGAAACAGTCTCTGATGACGGATGACCTAGATAGCCATTGCTAAATGGTCCAGGATACAGATTTTTGAGGAAATATTATTAAGGCATTCAGAGATAGGGTAAGCTGAACTAATTGTCTTGTCTTTTTTAGTGTTTGGTACTTTTGCTCTGAAAAAAATATAAACTTTCAAAGGTATTAAACATTTCTTCATTTATGTAAATAAGGAATGTGAAGTGTACACAATTCAGTTTAAGATGATTGTTTGCTCTCCCTTTCAGTAGGCATCTATCCTGTTTTTAAATAAGGTAGTTTGAATTTTAACCCAAACTACAGTATGAACTTTTACCTATGCTACTTGAAAGGATGGCATGATAAAATTTGAGAATCCTGTAGGCAACAAGATTTACTAGCCAGTAAATGTATAGCTGGAGTTCTGGCTGGAGACGTTCTCATGACTCAGCCAGTTGGAAAGCATCCCCATGTAGACATATCACCATATAGTTTACCTGTTGCATTCTTCTTAATTTCTTTTTTACAATATGCATCCAAGATCTCCAGGCATCTCAAACTGTCAAATCTGACTTTTATCAATTTGGAAGGAATACATAGCTTCTCCATGCCCCCTGTGTCAGCAAATGCAAAACACTTTCGCAGCATAATGCATTTCTTTTCCTTCATTTTTGAGTTAGAACATGCGTAATAGAAACAGACTGAATTCATTCAGCATTGTTTTTTCCCCATAATTCAATGTCTTTCAGAAATTATACTATCTGCCTCATTGATATTTTAAAAAATTATAGTCAATAAAGCATTATCTAATCTTTGGGAGGTCCTATACCCCCTTCTGTTCTATGAGCAATTTCTTTAAAGTATGATTAGATATCTTCATAACTGCTTGACCTGTAGATATATCTGCAAACATGTGTTATGACACAAGGTCAAAGAAATCATTGTATTCTAATGGATACACATGTTGAAGCATTTTCAGCTTCAATATGCAACGGCATTGCCAAGATTGCCACCTTCTCTAATAAATGTGCAATCTCAGAAATAACCTTTCCAAAATTTAAGGCAGAAGTCAATTGTAATTATGCATATGTATTAATAATACTGTTTCAACCAACATGTGCACATATCTTAGTCATTCAAAGTCTACAAAAGGAAACATAGTCTATTGTATGACAGTGCTATAAAATAGCATTAAACACAGTTTATTCTCTTAATCTATCTTTATCTGTTGACATCCTAATTTGTTTTGTGGATTTTTCTTACCTGGAACTACCATTTGTGTGTGTGTGTGTCACTGTAGGTTCCAGAATGGATACTTTTGAAGGTTCTTTACTCAGATTTAAAGAATCCACTAAACTATGTTCTACGGCTTCCAACCTAGTATTCTGTTTTTTAGTCTTTTCTTTCTCTAAAGTCTGCTTTATTTTGATCTCTCTTTTTTTTTTAATTTTTTTTTAAATTTTATGTGTGAGTACACTGTATCTGTCTTCACACACACTGGAAGAGGGCATCAGATCCCATTACAGATGCTTGTGAGCCACCATGTGGTTGCTGGGAATTGAACTCAGGACCTCTGGAAGAGCAGCCAGTGCTCTTAACCACTGAGCCATCTCTCCAGCCCCCTATTTTGATCTCTCTTAAAGAGGATATATAAAATTGCAATCATTATTGAATATATAATTATTTGTATGCTGATATTCAGAAAAAAAGCAGATGGGATCCAGATGCATTGTATCATTGTGTTTTCTACTTTTAACATACAAAATACTTTTCTTTTTCTTTTATATATATAAAATATAGCAGGAACCAGGGCTTCCCCTTCCACTGGTGATTTTATTAGGATATTCATTGCTAACTATGAGGGCAGAGTCCAGGGGCAGGCCATGTATAGTCTTTAGGTAGTGGCTTAGTCCTTGGAAGCTCTGGTTGGTTGGCATTGTTGTTCATATGGGGTCTCGAACCCCTTCAAGCTCTTCCAGTTCTTTCTCTGATTCCTTCAACAGGGGTCCTATTCTCAGTTCAGTGGTTTGCTGCTGGCATTCGCCTCTGTATTTGCTGTATTCTGGCTGTTTCTCTCAGGAGCGATCTACACTTCTGCACTTCTTTGCTTCATCCATCTTGTCTAATTGGGTGGCTGTATATATATGGGCCACATGTGGGGCAGGCTCTGAATGGGTGTCCTTTCAGTCTCTGTTTTAATCTTTGCCTCTCTCTTCCCTGCCAAGGGTATTCTTGTTCCCCTTTTAAAGAAGGAGTGAAGCATTCACATTTTGATCATCCATCTTGAGTTTCATTTGTTCTAGGCATCTAGGGTAATTCAAGCATTTAGGCTAATAGCCACTTATCAATGAGTGCATACCCTGTATGTCTTTCTGTGATTGGGTTAGCTCACTCAGGATGATATTTTCCAGTTCCAACCATTTGCCTACGAATTTCATAAAGTCATTGTTTTTGATAGCTGAGTAATATTCCATTGTGTAGATGTACCACATTTTCTGTACCCATTTCTCTGTTGAAGGACTTCTGGGTTCTTTCCAGCTTCTGGCTATTATAAATAAGGCTGCGATGAACATAGTGGAGCACGTGTCTTTTTTATATGTTGGGGCATCTTTTGGGTATATGCCCAAGAGAGGTATAGCTGGATCCTCAGGCAGTTCAATATCCAATTTTCTGAGGAACCTCCAGACTGATTTCCAGAATGGTTGTACCAGTCTGCAACCCCACAAACAATGGAGGAGTGTTCCTCTTTCTCCACATCCTCACCAGCATTTGCTGTCACCTGAGTTTTTGATCTTAGCCATTCTCACTGGTGTGAGGTGAAATCTCAGGGTTGTTTTGATTTGCATTTCCCTGATGACTAAAGATGTTGAACATTTCTTTAGGTGTTTCTCAGCCATTCGGCATTCCTCAGCTGTGAATTCTTTGTTTAGCTCTGAACCCCATTTTTTAATAGGTTTATTTGTCTCCCTGCGGTCTAACTTTTTGAGTTCTTTGTATATTTTGGATATAAGGCCTCTATCTGTTGTAGGATTGGTAAAGATCTTTTCCCAATCTGTTGGTTGCCGTTTTGTCCTAACCACAGTGTCCTTTGCCTTACAGAAGCTTTGCAGTTTTATGAGATCCCATTTGTCGATTCTTGATCTTAGAGCATAAGCCATTGGTGTTTTGTTCAGGAAATTTTTTCCAGTGCCCATGTGTTCCAGATGCTTCCCTAGTTTTTCTTCTATTAGTTTGAGTGTGTCTGGTTTGATGTGGAGGTCCTTGATCCACTTGGACTTAAGCTTTGTACAGGGTGATAAGCATGGATCGATCTGCATTCTTCTACATGTTGACCTCCAGTTGAACCAGCACCATTTGCTGAAAATGCTATCTTTTTTCCATTGGATGTATTTGGCTCCTTTGTCAAAAATCAAGTGACCATAGGTGTGTGGGTTCATTTCTGGGTCCTCAATTCTGTTCCATTGGTCTATCTGTCTGTCTCTGTACCAATACCATGCAGTTTTTATCACTATTGCTCTGTAATACTGCTTGAGTTCAGGGATAGTGATTCCCCTGAAGTCCTTTTTTATTGTTGAGGATAGTTTTAGCTATCCTGGGTTTTTGTTATTCAGATGAATTTGCAAATTGTTCTGTCTAACTCTTTGAAGAATTGGATTGGTATTTTGATGGGGATTGCATTGAATCTGTAGATCGCTTTTGGTAAAATGGCCATTTTTACTATATTAATCCTACCAATCCATGAGCATGGGAGATCTTTCCATCTTCTGAGGTCTTCTTCAATTTCTTTCTTCAGAGTCTTGAAGTTCTTGTTGTACAAATCTTTTACTTGCTTGGTTAAAGTCACACCGAGGTACTTTATATTATTTGGGTCTATTATGAAGGGTGTCGTTTCCCTAATTTCTTTCTCGGCCTGTTTCTCTTTTGTGTAGAGGAAGGCTACTGATTTATTTGAGTTAATTTTATACCCAGCCACTTTGCTGAAGTTGTCTATCAGCTTTAGTAGTTCTCTGGTGGAACTTTTGGGATCACTTAAATATACTATCATATCATCTGCAAATAGTGATATTTTGACTTCTTCTTTTCCGATCTTTATCCCCTTGACCTCCTTTTTTGTCTTTGCTCTGGCTAGAACTTCAAGAACTATATTGAATAAGTAGGGAGAGAGTGGGCAGCCTTGTCTAGTCCCTGATTTTAGTGGGATTGCTTCAAGTTTCTCTCCATTTAGTTTAATGTTAGCCACTGGTTTGCTGTATATGGCTTTTACTATGTTTAGGTATGGGCCTTGAATTCCTATTCTTTCCAGGACTTTTTTATCATGAAGGGGTGTTGAATTTTGTCAAATGCTTTCTCAGCATCTAATGAAATGATCATGTGGTTTTGTTCTTTCAGTTTGTTTATATAATGGATCCGTTGATGGTTTTTCCGTATATTAAACCATCCCTGCATGCCTGGGATGAAGCCTACTTGATCATGGTGGATGATTGTTTTGATATGCTCTTGGATTCGGTTTGCCAGAATTTTGTTGAGTATTTTTGCGTCGATGTTCATAAGGAAAATTGGTCTGAAGTTCTCTTTCTTTGTTGGGTCTTTGTGTGGTTTAGGTATAAGAGTAATTGTGGCTTCATAGAAGGAATTCCGTAGTGCTCCATCTGTTTCAATTTTGTGGAATAATTTGGATAATATTGGTATGAGGTCTTCTATGAAGGTCTGATAGAATTCTGCACTAAACCCGTCTGGACCTGGGCTCTTTTTGGTTGGGAGACCTTTAATGACTGCTTCTATTTCCTTAGGAGTTATGGGGTTGTTTAACTGGTTTATCTGTCCCTGATTTAACTTCGGTACCTGGTATCTGTCTAGGAAATTGTCCATTTCCTGCAGATTTTCAAGTTTTGTTGAATATAAGCTTTTATAGTAAGATCTGATGATTTTTTGAATTTCCTCTGAATCTGTAGTTATGTCTCCCTTTTCATTTCTGATTTTGTTAATTTGGACACACTCTCTGTGTCCTCTCGTTAGTCTGGCTAGGGGTTTATCTATCTTGTTGATTTTCTCAAAGAACCAACTTTTGGTTCTGTTGATTCTTTCTATGGTCCTTTTGTTTCTACTTGGTTGATTTCAGCTCTGAGTTTGATTATTTCCTGCCTTCTACTCCTCCTGGGTGTATTTGCTTCTTTTTTGTTCTAGAGCTTTTAGGTGTGCTGTCAAGCTGCTGACATATGCTCTTTCCTGTTTCTTTCTGCAGGCACTCAAGCGCTATGAGTTTTCCTCTTAGCACAGCTTTCATTGTGTCCCATAAGTTTGGGTATGTTGTACCTTCATTTTCATTAAATTCTAAAAGGTTTTAATTTCTTTCTTTATTTCTTCTTTGACCAGGTTATCATTGAGTAGAGCATTGTTCAATTTCCACGTATATGTGGGCATTCTTCCCTTATTGTTATTGTAGACCAGCTTTAGGCCGTGGTGGTCCGATAGCATGCATGGGATTATTTCTATCTTTCTGTATCTGTTGAGGCCTGTTTTTTGACCAATTATATGGTCAATTTTGGAGAAAGTACCATGAGGAGCTGAGAAGAAGGTATATCCTTTTGCTTTAGGGTAGAACGTTCTATAAATATCTGTTAAGTCCATTTGGCTCATGACTTCTCTTAGTCTGTTTACGTCTCTGTTTAATTTCTGTTTCCATGATCTGTCCATTGATGAGAGTGGGGTGTTGAAATCTCCTACTATTATTGTGTGAGGTGCATTATGTGTTTTGAGCTTTAGTAAGGTTTCTTTTTTTACGTTTGTGGGGTGCCCTTGTATTTGGGGGCATAGATATTTAGGATTGAGAGTTCATCTTGGTGGATTTTTCCTTTGATGAATATGAAGTGTCCTTCCTTATCTTTTTTGATGACTTTTAGTTGAAAATTGATTTTATTTGATATTAGAATGGCTACTCCAGCTTGCTTCTTCTGACCATTTGCTTGGAAAGTTGTTTCCCAGCCTTTCACTCTGAGGTAGTGTCTGTCTTTGTCTCTGAGGTGTGTTTCCTGTAGGCAGCAGAATGCAGGGTCCTCGTTGCGTATACAGTTTGTTAATCTATGTCTTTTTATTGGGGAGTTGAGGCCATTGATGTTGAGAGATATTAAGGAATAGTGATTATTGCTTCCTGTTATATTCATATTTGGATGTGAGGGGGTGTTTGTGTGCTTTTCTTCTCTTTGTTTTGTTGCCAAGGCGATTAGTTTCTTGCCTCTTCTAGGTATAGCTTGCCTCCTTATGTTGGGCTTTACCATTTATTATCCTTTGTAGTGCTGGATTTGTAGAAAGATATTGTGTAAATTTGGTTTTGTCATGGAATATCTTGGTTTCTCCATCTATGTTAATTGAGAGTTTTGCAGGATACAGTAGCCTGGGCTGGCATTTGTGTTCTCTTAGGGTCTGTATGACATCAGTCCAGGATCTTCTGGCCTTCATAGTTTCTGGCGAAAAGTCTGGTGTGATTCTGATAGGTCTGCCTTTATATGTTACTTGACCTTTTTCCCTTACTGCTTTTAATATTCTTTCTTTATTTTGTGCGTTTGGTGTTTTGACTATTATGTGACAGGAGGTGTTTCTTTTCTGGTCCAATCTATTTGGAGTTCTGTAGGCTTCTTGTATGCCTATGGGTATCTCTTTTTTTAGGTTAGGGAAGTTTTCTTCTATGATTTTGTTGAAGATAGTTACTGGTCCTTTGAGTTGGGAGTCTTCACTCTCTTCTATACCTATTATCCTTAGGTTTGATCTTCTCATTGAGTCCTGGATTTCCTGTATGTTTTGGACCAGTAGCTTTTTCTGCTTTACATTATCTTTGACAGTTGAGTCAATGATTTCTATGGAATCTTCTGCTCCTGAGATTCTCTCTTCCATCTCTTGTATTCTGTTGGTGAAGCTTGTATCTACAGCTCCTTGTCTCTTCTTTTGGTTTTCTATATCCAGGGTTGTTTCCATGTGTTGTAACTTGATTGCTTCTATTTCCATTTTTAATTCCTTCAACTGTTTGATTGTGTTTTCCTGGAAATCTTTCAGAGATTTTTGTGTCTCCTCTCTATGGGCTTCCACTTGTTTATTTATGTTTTCCTGGAATTCTTTCAGGGATTTTTGCGATTCCTCTCTGTAGGCTTCTACTTGTTTATTAATGTTTTCCTGTGTTTCTCTAAGGTAGTTCTTCACGTCTTTCTTGAAGTCCTCCAGCATCATGATCAAATATGATTTTGAAACTAGATCTTGCTTTTCTGGTGTGTTTGGATATTCCTTGTTTGTTTTGGTGGGAGAATTGGGCTCCGATCATGTCATCTAGTCTTGGTTTCTGTTGCTTGGGTTCCTGCGCTTGCCTCTCACCATCAGATTATCTCTAGTGTTACTTTGTTCTGCTATTTCTGACAGTGGCTAGACTGTCCTATAAGCCTGTGTGTCAGGAGTGCTGTAAACCTGTTTTACTGTTTTCTTTCAGCCAGTTATGGGGACAGAGTGTTCTGCTTTCGTGCGTGTAGTTTTTCCTCTCTACAGGTCTTCAGCTGTTCCTGTGGGCCTGTGTCTTGAGTTCACCCGACAGGTCACTTGCAGCAGAAAAGTTGGTCTTACCTGTGGTCCCAAGGCTCAAGTTCGCTCGCGGGGTGCTGCCCACGGGCTCTCTGCGGTGGCAGCAACCGGGAAGATCTGCGCCGCCCCTTCCGGGAGCCTCTGTGCACCAGGGTTCCAGATGTATTTTGGTGTTTTCCTCTGGAATCTGTAATGTGTGCAGAGAGCAGTCTCTTCTGGTTTCGCAGGCATGTCTGCCTCTCTGAAGGTTTAGCTCTCCCTCCCACGGGATTTGGGTGCAGAGAACTGTTTATCCGGTCTGTTTCCTTCAGGTTCCGGCGGTGTCTCAGGCAGGGGTCCTGCCGCTCCTGGGCCCTCTCCCACAGGAGCCCAGAGGCCTTATACAGTTTCCTCTTGGGCCAGGGATGTGGGCAGGGGTGGGCAGTGTTGATGGTCTCTTCTGCTCTGCAGCCTCAGGAGTGCCCACCTGACCAGGCAGTGAGGTCTCTCTCCCACGGGGTCTGGGAGCAGAGAGCTGCTGCAGGCCGGGATCCGCGGGTGTGGGACTCAATACTTTTCTTTTTAATCTCTAACTCTCTCCTTAAGGACTTCATAAGTACATTACCAAGTCTGTTGACTTTTCAGGTTTCCTCCATTTCTCCACATGTCAGTAGCTAGTGTTTCTCTGCCACTCAACTAACTCACATTGCACCTAGCTCTGACCAAATACTGTTGTTCCTTTTCTAAGGGTGATCATAGGCTTTTCACTGTGGACTGGAATTGGGCCTTATAGTTTCCTCTAGCTGAAATATTGGTGTGAGAACTGTGACTACTGTGCTTTTATGCTCTCATTTGAGAGAGACCTCAGATCATACTCTGCTTGCTAACCTTTGCTGGCTTTGTTGCAAGGCAGTAGATTCTCTTAAAGGAGCTACATCTGTGAAATTCATTTAAAATTTTTCCCATATCTATCTAGAAACATATTCTGCTGCTCGTGGTACTTGTTCATGTCTCCTTTAAACCAGGAAATTTTTAGGCCCTAAGTCTGAATCTTTCTAATTTTGGGTTCTATGCCTGAGGAAGGACACCATTTGTATCCATGAACTTTACCCCAGATAACAACTCTGAGATTTCTTATATATAAATAAATGCCTAGGCCAATAACTTTGACTTGTTTTTACTAGCTCATAATTAATTATCCCATTTAAACTAATTTAATTCATGCCATTTGACTAGTTCCTTTTCCTTCAGTGTCATATGACTAACTTCCTTAGGGTTTAGGGTGAATCCCTTGCACCTGACTCTATCTATAAATCCTTTCTTTATACCAGATTTTCTACCCCCCCCCATTAGAAATCTAGGCAATAGCTTAGGTATGCACCTATGCTCATAGCCCAACAGCATTTTATTAACAGTTGATGCTATGATACATTGCATAAGATATTCTCTCTACACTAGGTATACAAACTATATTTAAGGGAAGGTTCCATGTCCAGTAGTAGATGGCTAATACAAAACAAATACAATAGTATTGTTGAAGGTTTTCTACCACAGATAGAACCCTTCAGAAAAGTGGGTGGATACAAGATTAACTAAAAAACAAATCAGTAGCTATGCTATATACAAACAATAAACAGGTTGAGAGAGAAATGAAGGAAACAACACCCTTCTCAATAGTCACAAGTAATAGAAAATAAATTGAAGCACCTATAAAATAGTAAATGAAAAACACGTATGACAAGATCTTCAAATAGAACTCTTAGAAGATATCAGCAGATAGAAAGATCTCCCATGCCCATGGATCAGTAGGAATAGCATAGTAAATATGACCATTCTACCAAAATCAAACCATAGATTCAATGCAATCTGTATCAAAATTCCAACACAATTCTTACGTACCCTAAGAGAATAATATTCAACTTCATATGAAAAAATGAGAATATCTAAAGCAGTCTTTTATAATAAAAGTACTTCTGGAGGTATCACCATTCTTTATCTCAAGCTGAACTACAGAGTAATAATAATGAAATCTTCATAGTACTGGCATGTAAGCAGACAGGTTGATTAACAGAATTGAATCAAAGAACAAGAAGTAAATCCATACACCTATGGACACTTGATTTTTGACAAATAAACCAAAACTATAAAATTGAAAAAGAAGAACATCTACAACAAATAGTGCTAATCTAACTGGATATCTCCATGTAGAATAATGCAATAGATCCCTGTCTATCTCCCTACACAAAACTCAAGTCTAACAAAATAAAACCTCAACAACAACAATAACA
Source organism: Rattus rattus (assembly GCF_011064425.1). NCBI lineage: Eukaryota > Metazoa > Chordata > Mammalia > Rodentia > Muridae > Rattus > Rattus rattus. Next base: position 110,895,123 of record NC_046156.1, read on the forward strand.
ACAAAAAGAACAACAAAACAAACAAACCCAGAAACACTAAATATGAAAGAAGATAAGTGAAAAATAGCCATGAAAAAAAAAAAAAAAACACAGGAGACAACTTCCTAACAGAACACCAGTAGCCCAAGCACTAAGATCTAGCATTAAATAAATGGGACCTCATGAAACTGAAAAACTTCTGTAAGGCAAAGAACTATCAATAAGACAAAACTATCAACATACAAAATGGAAAAATATTTTCACCAAATCCCCATCTGACAGAGGGCTATCCTCCAAAATATATAAAGAACTCATTAAACAAGGCATCAACAATCCAAATAACCCAACTTAGAAAATGGAATACAGACCTGAACACAGAATTCTCAAAAGAGAAATCTCCAATGCTTGATAAGCAACTAAAGGAATGTTCACCACCTTAATCACCAGGGGAATGCAAATCAGAACAACCCTGTGATTTTATCGTATGCCCATCAGAATAGTGAAGATAAAACTCAAGTGACAGCTCATTTTGATGAGAATATGGAGCTATGGGAATTGCCTCATTTAGTGTTGGTGAGAGTGACAGTTGTAGAACTACTTTGTTATGTACTGACTTATAAGCAATTAACCACTTTGGAATCAATTTGTCAGTTTCTCATAAAATTGTGAATAGATCTACCTCAAGACTCAGCTATACTACTAATTGACATATGTTTAAAAGAAGCTTCAACATACCACGACTTTTGCTCGACTATGTTCATAACATCTTTATTCATAATAGCCAGAAACTGGAAATAACCTAGATGTCCTTCAACTGAGGAATGGATAAAGAAAATGTGATTCATTTACACAATGAAATACAACTTCAGCAATTTGTCAGCAAGTGGATGGGACTAGAAATGATCATCCTAAGTGAGATATTCCAAATACAGAAATAAAGCATGGCATATACTTACTTAAAATGTATATTAGTCATTAAATAAATAATAACCATTCCAAAAACCACAGATCAGAAAAAAGCTAAGTAATGAGGAGGGGCCATGGGGAACACTTGAAGAGGAAATAATTAGACATCAGAGATGGATAGAAGGAGGGGACTGGGTGAGGGGAGAAATGGGAATAGAACTAGCAGGGTTGAGATGGGGGAGCATAGAGGAAAAGAGTGCTCATAGAGAGAACTGGACAGTAGGAGGCATCTCTGGAACAAGCTAGAAACAGAGGACACGGAAACTCCCAGGAAACTAGAAGTTTGACCCTAGATAAGACTTCTAAGAATGAGTGATAAGGAGCCCAAACCAGTGATCCTCTGTAACCAAGGCAAGACTTTCAAGGAAGGGATTGAGACACCAACCTAGCCACAAAAGATTAGACCCCACAATTTGCCCTGCTGACAAGATGTTCAGGGGTGGTGGATGGAGAAGAATTTGAAGGAAGGACCAAACAATGACTGGCCCAGCTTAAGCCTAACCCATTAGAGTGATCCCAGTTCTGACATTATTGATGATAATATAGCTATATATACAGATAGAAGCCTAACATAAACATCATTGGAGAGCCTTCACCCAGCAACTGTTGGAAGTTAATGCAGAGACTCCAAGAGTCAAATACTGAGTGGATCTCAGGGAATCTTATGGAAGATGGGAAAGGAAGAAATGATAGAGTCAGAGGCATCAAGGACATCAAAAGAAAACCTATAGTTAACTAACTTGGCTTCATAGAGATTCATGTAGACTGAACTGCCAACCAGAGAATATGAATTGAATGGACCTAAGACCTCTACACATATGGACCAGTTGTCCTATGGATCTTCATGTGTGACTCCTAAAGGAGGAGCAGAGCCTATCTCTGGATATACTGCCTACCTGTATATCCCTCTCTCTTAACAGGGCTGCCTTCCTGGAATTTGTGCCTAATCTTGCTTTGGCTTTATAGGCCATACCCTTTTGATGTCCATGGTAGATCTCTTCTTTTCTAGGGAGAAGTAGCTTAGGGGTTGATAGGGTCTGGAAGGTAAGAAAGAGGGGTTGGGAGAAGACTGAAGTGAAGCTGAAATCAAGATACAAAGTGAATAAATTACTTAGCCAATAATAGAAAATAATATATTTGTGAAAAATCAATCAATTTTAAATTTAACAGACTCTTTTTGGCATTGAATTTGACATTTGGTAAATTTGTAACTGATGAGGGTGACACAGAGCCACAATGTTATCACTAAGGAAGGATTTCTGAAACTAGAGGGCAGCTTTTTTTTACAAAACCCCTTTCAAGTCAGACAAGGCTGCATCATAGGGTCCCAACTCAGAGATAAAAAGGAATAAAAAGAGTGTATATAAATTCATTTTGGTAAGTGATACCTTAAGAGATTCACATAACAATTAGTCTTTTGATATGTGTATATTTCTCTATGTGTATTCCTGAATACATATAAGCTTGCCTTCGAATTCAATATTTTTTCCTGTTCCTTTTAGAAATAATCTAAACAATTTTGAGTTATTAAAACTATCAGGCTAATTTATTTTCCTTTTTTCCTTTTCCTTTTTTCGTGTGTGTGTAAGTCTCTCTCTCTCTCTCTCTCTCTCTCTCTCTCTCTCTCTCTCTGTGTGTGTGTGTGTGTGTGTGTGTGTGTGTGTGTGTGTGTGTGTGTGTGCTTTGTGCATATGTGTATGATGCAGGCCATTCTCACTGTTCACTCTCTTCTCTTACAACATGGTCTCTCTCAGAACGTGTCAAGCTCCACTGTCTGCAGCACTCAGCTCTGGATTTTCAGCCATGACTATTTCATTCTAATTCTTTGATTTCTGAAAAGGTAAACTCGGGTTTTCATGGTTGTACATCAAGTATTCTTAAATGATGAGCCATCTTCCATATCCGGGCTTATTCTTTCATAAAGGTAGGTCAAGCCTGAGAATATAGTTCCATGGCTGAGTATTTGCCTAGCATGTTCAAGGCTGGAAGTTTAATATCCCATAATGTCAGAACAAAGCAAAGTACAGATGAAAGGTACCATTTGAGACACATTCTTACATAACTTGTGAATCACTGCACACATTTTCAAATAGAACACTTTGGGCAAAAGTAAAAATAGGAAGAAAAATGTTTGAGTTACAGCAAATTCAAATTAACCAGCTAATCATTCTTCCTGTGAAAATGACAGTTTCCTCAGTTACCACAGTCAGAGGATGGAACACATGAATAAATTACCAAAGAAATGGCCATTGCTTCACAGACATCTTTCCTGTTTGAGGAGCTACTCTGTCGGTTGCCTCTTCTGAGGTATGCCTTTTGCCTACATTGAAGAAAGAGATACAGATGTGATAGCTTCTTGGCTTTCCAACTGATAGGGATGTCTGTTTTGTTTGCAGATTCACATTAGAGGTAGCTCTGTGTGTGGAAATATAGGAAAAATATTAAGAGTCCTGTGACCCAGACTCATTTCCATTTAGGAGGATAACCCGATCTATGGAATAGTAGTTTGTGCCTGGACTGAGGTTCTGTAAAGAACAACTGGCTGTCCTGACATCACCCAAAGTGAGAAATTTTAGGCTTAGGCTCCAATGTATGCTTTTACTCTGAGTAATGATTTGAAATTCTGTGATTCAGAAACATTTTTTATATTCAGAGTAATATAAGTACAGAAGTTAACATCTTACCAAGATTTACAAAAAATTCATATTTGGCATAAACATATGACACCTTGAAGAGTTTTTTTATATACATATCTTGGGTTGGACTGATGACAACAAGTAAGGAATTGGTCTGGAAATGTACAATTTTCCAGAAAATCACTTAATCTCCCATGATTCCCAGGCTTGTCCTCTGCAGAAAATTTTTAGAGAGCCCAGGAATGAAGGAATATAAAAACATTCAATTCATCATATGCATTACTTAGAAGTGCCTTCATTCCAGAGATGACTTGGCTAGGAAGGAAGTCATTTCTCATCTTCATATAATTGTTTTAGTAGATGTCTTTGAACATGCATAGAAGAGTTTGTAATGACTTAATTTCTGACCAAATTTGGATCCACGATCATTGGAATTTGTTTCAAATACCACTATCCTCAGTTTCACCAACAGTATAATCTTAATGCCAAGAAGTCTTCTAAGCATGAGAAAAATAATCTAATCTAGTTCAACAGTACAAAATAATGAATTGACCTGAAAAACTGGAGGGTAATATATGAAGGGAACTATGGCAGTCAGAGGAAAAGAGATGACTTTACAAATCTGTGAACTCGAGAAAGATATTTCTGTAGAGTAGGAATGAGTGGAGACTAGAATGCTGATGAACTAATACCAGAGTATACTTAGGAGGACTATGTTCTACAGTACACGAGAATGAATATGGTTTATAACAATCTGTTACCTATTTATGCAAAGCTAGGAAGACTTTGAGATACCACCCATAAAGACCTGAGAGGATATGACTGGCCAATTCTTCTAATTCAATATGTTGCACATATGAATGGTTTGTGTATGCTATACCAAATACATTTATATGATCTATGTATCAATTTTTTAAAATTACATGAGAGTGACTTAGTATTTTTTCTTATTTTTTTCTCATAAAAAATACAGGGGGCTTCTAAAATGCAATGGGTTTGCGAGTTCACTTTATGGATATGTGTGGCTGTCTCTGGAAAATTATTTCTTTTTTTTTTTTTTTTTTACATTTTACCATGTACTTCAAGTGGCAGGCAGATAAACGGTGGTATGAAGCTCAAATTGCAAGAAAATAAATGAAGTCTGAGTTATTTCTGTGCAGAATAGAATTGTTTTGAAAGCTGTCAGTTTAATAAGCTTGAGCATGGACCTAAGTGATTCTTTATTCTTTTAACATTTATTATATTTTAATGCACTACAGAGCCAATAATTTCTAAAGATATTTAAATAGCCAACATTTTAAATATGATTTTATTAATGGTATCAATGTATTTTACAAAGTTTCTTTTCTTTTTCTTGTTAACCCTATTCCTGTCAGTTCTAAATTGCAGTAAATTTTAAAACATATGACCAGATATTGTAGGAATGTGGAATATTCTTTCTAACACCTTACTGTTAAGAAGAAGAATATATAGAAGAAATTTACAACATAGTTAATAGATAATTCCATACCAATGTGCTTTGATTTCTTATGAATTTTGTTAAAATTTTTTATCTATTTTATGCTTAATATTATCTGATACATTGACATCATAAAATAAGTAAGATATTCTTGATTTATAAAGTAAAGATTTACAAAAAGCCAATTATTAGATGCACATAAATACTCTTTTTTTTTTGTTCTTTTTTTCGGAGCTGGGGACCGAACCCAGGGCCTTGCATAAATACTCTTTTGAATATTGTATTAAACTCTTCCTGAATCTCTTGGATATATAACAATGTTTCTTCAAGTCAATCAGTGGTTTATTTTGAATGACATACAGTACAAAGCTTCTTTACAGAAATAACAGAAAAACTTAAAATATAACCAGTTTTGTATTTGGAATTCCAAATCAATATGTATAGATAGATAGATAGATAGATAGATAGATAGATAGATAGATAGATAGATAGATATAGATATAGTGATCTCAAAACACAAAATACAAATAATAGTTTCAAATACAAAAAATAGGGAGATAAATTTAAAAGTTTTAAAACATAAAGAATATTAGCTCTCTTATTATCAAAAAAATTCATTAGGGACAATTTCATTGAATTTTCTTTTATGACAGTTATATTTGGCTTGTAGAAGGAGTGGATTGGTGGAGAGTATGAGAAGGGGAAGAGGAAGGAGGGAAAACTGCAGTCTGGATGCAAATAATATATATATATATATTCCTAACATTAAAAAAGCAGTTGTTATGTCATTGTTTGGATAATTCCAATCGACAAAGTTGTTGATTATTTTATTATAGGAAATCATGTTAATGACTTAATTGATATAATTTCAGTGTTCATAGAATGTTTTAGTAGTAAAAAGCGTTTGAAACTGAGGAAGAATTGCCTACAAATGCTGAGTTATGTGTGAACAGCCATTTCAAATGAGATTAGAACTTTCAGTAAAGGTAAGATTTCTAATAGTAATTGATTTGTTTCAGGTAATTGTTGACAAGTCTTCCTGTCAGGTCTATTTTCAGGGATCAAATTCATTTAAGGGAGAAAGTAGTGTTTGCAGTGCTTTCTTCGATTTGATACAGCTTGAGTTGGTGCAAAGCTGTTCAAAAAGCTTGTCAGGAGTGAATTTTGTGGGCTATCGTTGTTGTTGGAAAGAGAATCAAAGCAGAATTACCAACAGGAAGTAATCTGTCTTTGAGTCGATGCAAAGTTATGTGCAATTTATTTTGTAGATCTCAATTCAGCTGAAAGTAGTAGGAAGGAATAAAAAGACCAGTCACAGCATTTGTGAAAAAAGTTAAGGAACATGTTAAACATTAGATTCTGAACGAAACTTTTCTACAATAAATAAGAAAATGTGATATTTTATAAAAAGAGGAGACAGAGTAAGAGAAAAGCACAAGGTGTATTTATAGGAATGACAAAATTTATTGCAGTTAAAGATTCTGGGAGCCCCAGCAAAGGTTGCAGGAGAATGTCAGAATGGCTCAGAACATAGAGGCACAATCCCAGGAAATTAGGTTTACTCTCTTTTCTGGGGCTAGAGATGATAATTGTGCTCAGTAAATTGGGAAAGACTATACTATCCAGGCTTAATCATCTTTCAATTGAGTAAGAGGAGTCACGGATTTATACCTGATATTCTCCTCCTCCAAATGCCATAGAGATAATAGCTCACATTCCCATCTGCCCACCATCTGCCTGAACCCACTTCCAAAAAAGTAATTTAAATGATTTTGATAAGAATAGGGTAGAGTTTTCCTAAATATCCCATACAGAAAAAAAAGCCACATCTGAACTCACCTTGAAGATAGCAGTTTAAATCCTTAAACTTCTTATTAAGCACAAAGGAAAATTTAACACTTTAAGAGCTATAGTATGCAAAGAATATATGATAGGTTTATATTGCTTCTTTTATTATTTTAATTTCATATATCTAAACTTTATTTTGATAATTTCTCCTGTACTTTTCTTTTTCCAGTCCTTCTCATATGCAAGGCTTTTGTTCAAAATTATTATCATTACAATTATATAAATATATGAACAAATAAAAATATAAATAAAGATTGCAGAGTTAATTTAATCTCACATATGTGTATGTTTATTTATAAATGACTACTTGGTATTGAATAAAGAATTGGGAAACTCATCCTTGGAGAAGACTAATTTTTCCATCTCAGAAATCATTGATTACTTATACATCTTCATTGAGGAATGGGGTACTGTAGAATTCTGCCCCTCTACTTGCCCACTACTCTCATTATGCAAGCCTTGTTTAGGCTACCATATTGTTGAAAGTTCATGGGTACAGTTTGATGATCATATGAAATAGGACAATCTTGTAAGAGATTACCTGTTGTAGAGATTGGATTGCTTGAGTAATCAATTGCGGTTGGACTGCCCAATGTAACCTGATCTTTGCCTTTTAACTACTTTTGGTCTTTCTTATGCCTTCAAGATCAATTTCTCATATTCATCCTCAGCTCTTTAGCCAACCTCTGACACAGACTCTCCTTACTTTGTGCCCCGTTCCCAGAGAACTAATAAAGTACATTCTGCTGGGACATACTACTGTGATCTCTCTTGGTAACTCCCCTCTTTCTTTCACCATTTTCATGACTAATCTCACAATACCCAGAAATACATTTTACCTGGAACCCCCCAGTGCCTACATATATCAGGACAACATAAGATTTTCCTACAGACAACACATAGCTACCATACTCTGTATATGGAGACTGAGGTGACCACCTCTTGTAGCCAGGAAGAATTACCAGTAGAAGGATAAGGACATTAACCCACCCACAAAAGCTTTGACCCAAAATGTTCCTGCTGACAAAAAGTGCAGGGCCAAAGAAGTAGCAGAGACTGAGAGAGTGCCCAATCAATGACAGAGCAAACTTGAGATCCATCCCATGGGCAAGAGCCAATCTCAGACACCATTAATAATAATATTTTGCTTGGAAACAGGAGCCTAGCATAACTGTCCTCTAAGAAACTCTAGCCAGAAGCTGAGCAAAACATGGAGAAATCCACAGTCAAACATTAGACTTAGGTCAGGGATTCTTGTACAAGATTGGAGAAGGACTAAGAAATACAGAAGGGATAGGGACTTCATAAGAAGACCAATAGAGTCAAATAGACCAGTAGAGGCCTGAACCCTTGAGGCCTACCACACACTGGACCATCAACCAAAGAACATACAATTGTGGACCTAAGCCCACCCTCTACTCCACCCTCCACCCCCCCACATGCACATATGTAGCAGATGTACAGTTTGATCTTCATGCGAGTCTCTGAAAAACTGGAGTTGGGGCTTACCCTAAGTCTTTTACCTGCCTATAGATTCTGTTGCCCTAACTGTGCTGTCTTATCCCACCTCAGTGAGAGGGGATGTACATTCTCATGGAGTGACTTGAGGTGCCAGAGAGGGTTGGTACCCGGGGGGGACTTCCTACTTTTCAGAGGTGAAATGGCAGAGGGGATAGGGTGGGGGGATGGAAGGAAGGGTAGCTGCATTGGGATGCAACATGAATAATAAATAAATAAATATGAAAGAAAAACTTATTTAAAAATAAATAATAAGAACCAGAGAGGAAAAGAGAAACCAAAGAACAAAACATATAGGCAAAAAGGACAAGATCAAATGTTAGCAGCTAGAATCACAATCCTCTGAAATCCAGATGGCTAATGCCAGCAAGAAAGAACAATCAATAACAGCCAGGATAATATGTCTCAACTAGAACACAAAAGCCCATATTGTATTACAAACATCTTCTCCTTCTAACTTCCCTCACTTCTCATTGCTTTATACCAGCCCTCAACTGTAGCAAGCACCCCTAGTAAACCTCACATCAATACAGCTACTCATAAGAGGTCCTGAATATTCCAGAATAACCAAAGCACAAAGTAAAGACCATAAAACAGCCTTTATCAAAATACTAGAACCATAAACCAACCAACCAAACAAACAAAATGAAAATGAAAAACAAAAAGAATAAAAAGAAATGAATAAAACCATTTAATACTTGAAAGTAGAAATATGATTGATAAAGCAGAGGGAAGGAAATATGGAAATGAAAAAATTAGCAATGTAAACAGGAACCAAAAAGTAAGCTTCACTAGTAGAACACAAGAGATAGAGGAGAGGATCTCAGATATTGAAGACATGTTTTAAAAAAAGGAAAGAAAGAAAGAAATGTACACGCTTGTGAAAGAAAATGTTAAATCTGAAGATTCCTTGCCAAAAATATCCAGGAAATATGACACATTAGGGAAAGGATAAATCTACAAATAATAGAATAATGAAAGGAGAAGAAATACAAATTAAAGGCATAGAAATTTTTTTTCAAAAATCATAGAAAAATGCCTTAACTTAAAGAAAGAGATACCTATAAAGGTTCAAGAGACTTATAGTACACCAAATAAATTATGCTGGAAAAGAAAATCCTCCCACCACATAATATTCAAAAGACAAAGGAAAAAATTATTTGAATTTGTAAGGAAAAAAAGACCTAGTAACATATAAAGTCAGACCTATTAGAATTACGTATAGTCTCTCAATTGACACTTTAAAAGCCAGAAAAACCTAAACTGATGCACTGCAGACATTAAGAGACCACAAATACTAAAATAGGCTACTATACTAAGTAAAACTTTCTATTACCATACCTGGAAAAAATAAGACATTATGTGATAAGACCAAATTTATGCAATATCTTCTACAAATACAGCCCTATGAAAAGTACTAGTAGGTAAACTGCAAGTTAAAGATGTTAATGTTATACAAGAAAATAGAGGGGATAAATGGTCCTAGACCAATAAAGTCAATAAAGGAGATCATTCACAAGTATGCACACATGAACAAACTACCACCAAACAACACCTACAACAACTAAATACAAAATAAAAGGAATCTGCTCCGTGATCCCTCTGAAAATCAATGGTCTCAATTCCCCAATTGCACAATAAAGAAAAGAACTACACTAAATGTTGTAAAAATGGGATTTATCTCTCTTCTATATCCAAGAAATATATATTAACATAGGGATAAACATCACCTCAGGTTAAAGGACTTGAAAAAATACATACCAAACAAATATACATAAGAAACAGCTGCTAATATCTAAAAAAATAAATTTTAAACTAAAAAGATCAGAAAAGTTAGGAAAGCATCCGATATACTCATAAAAGAAAAAAAAAAAAAACACCAAAAGGGTATTTCAGTTCTTACCATCTATGTATGTTAAACACAGGGATACCCAAATATGTAAAACAAAACAAAACAACAACAACAACAACAAACCCCACTACTATATTTTTAATAAATTCTGATCATGGAAGAATTTAATACCCAACTCTTCCCAATAAACACATTATGTAAAGAAAAAATGAACAGATGTTACAAACCAAATAACTGGAGCTAAGAGACATTATAAACCAAGAGGCTCTAACAATTATTTATAGAACATATACCTGGAACACCAAAGAATGTACCTTCTATCTTGCACTTCATGGAACTTTTTCCCAAATTAACCACACTTTGTACACAAGGCAAGTTTCAACACATAAAAGAAAATCAAAATAATTCTTGCATCGTGTCAGACTACTGTGGATTAAAAGTCTATAGCAACAATAACAGAAATAACAGAAAGCTTACAAACTCACGGAAAATGAATAACTAGCTACTACATAAGAAATAGGTCAAAATAGATATTAACAAAGATATTGAAGACATTCAGGGACTGAAGGAAAATGAATATACCTTATACTCAAATATATGGGACACAGGAAAGCTGCTCTTAGATGGAAGTACATAGCACTAGGAAGAGATATAGATATAGATATAGATATAGATATAGATATAGATATAGATATAGATATAGATATAGATATATCAAAAAGAAGAAGAAATCACAGGCAAAGAAGGCCTCATGGGATACAACAAGACTGAAATAATCCCATGCATCCCATCAGATCACCACTGATTAAGGTGGGTCTTTAATAATAACACAAATGACAAAAAGCCCACATTGAGTTGAACAACACTCTACTCAATGAAAACCTGATCAAGGAAGAAATAAAAAGAGAAACTAAAGATGTTTAGAATTTAATGAAAATGAAGGCAAAAAAATTACCCAAACTCATGGAACTCAATAAAAGCAGTGCTAAGAGAAAAACTCATAGCTCCGAGTGCCTCCAAAAAGAAACAGGAGAGAGCATGCACTAGCAGCTTGACAACGCAGCTAAAAGATCTAGAACAAAAAGAAACAAATACACCCAAGAGGAGTAGAAGTCAGAAAATAATCAAATTGAGGGCTGAAATCAACCAAGTAGAAACAAAAAGAACCAACAAAACCAGCTGGATCTTTAAGAAAATCAACAAGATAGATAAAACTAACCAGAGGGTGGAGAGACAGTATCAAAATTAACATCAGAAATGAAAAGAGAGACATAACAACAGAATCTGAGGAAATTCAAAAAATCATCAGATCCTTCTACAAAAGCCTATGTTCATCAAAACTGGAAAAATTGGATGAAATGGACAATTTTCTAGACAAATACCAGGTACTAAAGTTAAAACACGATCAGATAAACCATGTAAATAGTCCCATAACTTCTAAAGAAATAGAAGCAGTTATTAAAAAGTCTCTGAACCAAAGAAAGCCCATGACCAAATGGGTTTAGTGGAGAATTCTATCAGACCTTCATAGAAGACCTAATACCAATACTGTCCAAACTATTCCACAAAATAGATACAGAAGGAACACTACCCAGTCCCTTCGATGAAGTCACAATGATGCTTATACCTAAACCACACAAAACAAGAGAACTTCAGACCAATTTCCCTTATGAATATTGATACAACAATACTCAATAAAATACTTGCAAATTAAATCCAAGAACACATCAAAATGATCTTCCATCATGATCAAATAGGCTTCATCCCAGGAATGCAGGGATGGTTCAATACACGGAAATCCATCAAAGTCATCCATTATATAAACAAACACAATGTAAGAAACCACATGATCATTACATTAGATGCTGAGAAAGAATTTGACAAAATTCAACACCCCTCCATGTTAAAAGTCTTGTAAAGATCATAAATTCAAGGCCCACACCTAAAAATACTAAAAGCAATATACAGCAAACCAGTAGCTAATATCAAACTAAATGGAGAGAAACTTGAAATAATCCCGCTAAAATCAGGACTAGACAAGGGTGGCCTGGCTTCCTACTTATACAATATAGTACTCAAAGTCCTAGCCAAAGCATCAGAAAACAAAAGGAGGTCAAAGGGATACAAATTGGAAAGAGGAAGTCAGACTATCACTATTTGCAGGTGATATGATAGTATACTTAAGTGACGTCCAAAGTTCCACCAGAGAATTACTAAACCTGATAAACACACTCAGCAAAGTGGATGGATATAAAATTAACTCAAACAAATCAGTAGCCTTCCTTTACTCAAAGGATAAACAAACAGGCTGAGAATGAAATTAAGGAAACAACACCCTTCAAAATAGTCACAAATAACATACAATACTTCAGTTTGACTCTAACCAAGCAAGGTAAACATCTGTATGGCAAAAACTTCAAGTCTCTGAAGAAAAATTGAAGATCTCAGAAGACAGAAATATCTCCCATGCTTATAGACTGGCAGAATTAATATTGTAAAAATGGCCATCTGGCCAAAAGCAATTCAGAGATTCTAAGCAATCCCCATCAAAATCCAAGCTCAATTCTTCACAGAGTTAGAAATAGCAAATTTCTAATTTATTTGCAATAACAAATAAACCAGGAAAGTGAAAACTATCTTCAACAATAAAAGAACTTCTGGGGGAATCACCATCCATGACTTCAAGCTGTATTACAGAGAAATAGTGATAAAACTGCCTGGTATGGGTACAGAGACGGACAGATTAGTGGAATAGCATTGAAGATCCAGAAATGAACCCACACACTTGGTTCACTGGATCTTTGAGAGAGGACCTAAAACCATCCAGTGGAAAAAAGATAGCGTTTTCTTTTCCTTTTTTTTTCTCTTTTTTTTTTAAAAAAAATTGGATATATTTCTATGTTTACATTTCAAATGTTATTCCCTCTCCTAGTTTCCTGTCCATAAGCTCTCTATTTTTCCCCTCCCTATCCCACATAAGGGTGTTTCCCCCTTATCCAATCATACCCCTTGCCAGCCCCCCGACATTCCCTTGCACTGGAGGCCCACCCTTGGCAGGAACAAGGGTTCTCCTTCCACTGGTACTCAACAAGGCCATCCTCTGCTACATATGCAGTTGGAGCCATGGGACAGTCCATGTGTACACTTTGGGTAGTGGTTTAATCCCAGGAAGATCTGGTTGGTTGCCATTGTTGTTCTTATGGGGTTGCAAGCCACTTCAGGTCTTTCACTCCTTTCTCTAATTCCTCCAATGGGGTTCAGTTCAGTGGTTTCCTGCTAGCATTTGCTTCTGTATTTGACCTGATCTGGTTGTGCCTCTCAGGGGAGATCTATATCTCATGCCTGTCAGCATGCACTTCTTAGGTTCAACAATCTTATTTAGTTTTGGTGGCTGTATATATATGGGCCACATGTGGGGCAGGTTCTGAATGGCCATTCTTTCAGTTTCTGCTCTATACTTTGCTTCCATATCCCCTCCTATGGATATTTTGGTTTCCCCTTTTAAGGAGGAATAAGTCATCCACAGTTTGGTCATCCTTCTTCTTGAGCTTCATATGGTCTGTGGATTACATTTTGGGTAATTTGAGCTTGGGGCTAATATCCACTTATCAGTGAGTGTATACCATGTGTGTTTTTCTATGATTGGGTTACCTCACTCAGGATGATATTTCCTTTCTTTCTTTCTTTCTTTCTTTCTTTCTTTCTTTCTTTCTTTCTTTCTTTCTTTCTCTCTCTCTCTCTCTCTCTCTCTCTCTCTCTCTCTCTCTCTCTCTTTCCTTTCTTTCTTTCTTTCCTTTTCTTTTTTTTTAACAGGATACACACACGACTCCTGAGGTTGAAAACACTGAGACTCTCACAAAGGCAGCATGAAATTTTAGCAAATATTCCGTCTTCAAATTTTCTGTAAAGATAGAATTTATTTTTGCTGTAGACAAGGTCAAGTACATTTATTTATTATAAAAAAAATCTACAATGAATGTCTTGCAAGTGGAAGCTACAGCTTGCAGAGATCCTTGATGTATTTGACCAAATAACACTAAATGTGTGTGTATGTGTTTGTGTCTATTTGTGAGAGTCTGTGTGTGTCACTGTTGTCGCTGTGTGTGTGTGTGTGTATATATATATATATATATATGTGTGTGTGTATTGTTCTTTGTGTGTCTTTGTGTGTATGTGTGTTTATGAATGTGTCCACATGAGTCTGTGTGCATATGCGTGTATCTGTTTGTCTGTCTTTGTGTTTGGGTATCTCTGTATATGTGTCTGTGTAGTGTGTATGTCTGTGTAAGATTGTGGGTATCTATTTCTTTCATTTTTAAAATTTTTTATTAGATATATTTACTTAAATTTCAAACATTAACACCATTCCCGGTTTCCTGTCCAAAATCCCCCATTCCCTCCCTTCCCGCTCCCCGATATGAGTATTCCCACATAATCCTCCTTATTGCCTCCCTATATTCCCCTGCACTGGGGGGGTCCACCCTTGGCAAGACCAGGGCCTTCCCCTTCCCCTGGTGCCCCAACAAGACTATTCTCTATTACATATGCAGTTGGAGCCCTGGGTTAGTCAATGTATAGTCTTTCTGTAGTGGTTTAGTCCCTGGGAGCTCTGGTTGGTTGGCATTGTTGTTTTTATAGGGTTCCAAGCTCCTTTACCTCTTTCAATACTTCCTCTAATTCCCTCAAAGGGGGTCCTGTTCTCAGTTCGGTGTTTTGCTACTCGCATTGACCTCTGTATTGGACATGCTCTGGATGTTTCTCTCAGGAGAGATCTATATCTGGTCCCTTTCAGCATGCATTTTCTAGCTTCATCAATTTCTAGTTTTGGTGGCTATATATATATGGATCACATGTGGGTCAGACTCTGAATGGCCATTCCTTGAGTTGCTACTCTAAACTTTGCTTCCATATCCCCTCCTGTGGATATTTTTCTCCCCTTTTAAAGAAGGAGTGGGAGCATACTCACTTTGGTCATCCTTCTTCTTGAGCTTCCTGTGGTCTGTGGATTGCATTTTGGGTAATTCGAGCTTTGGGGCTAATATCCACTTATCAGTGAGTGTATACCATGTGTGTTTTTCTGTGATTCAGTAACCTCAATCAGGATGATATTTTCTAGTTCATTACATTTGCCTATGAATTTCACAAAGTCATTGATTTTGATAGCTGAGTAGTACTCCATTGTGTAGATGTACCATATTTTTTTAATCCATTCCTCTGTTGAAGGACATCTGGGTTCTTTCCAGCTTCTGGCTATTATAAATAAGGCTGCGATGAACATAGTGGAGCACGTGTCTTTTTTATATGTTGGGGCATCTTTTGGGTATATGCCCAAGAGAGGTATAGCTGGATCCTCAGGCAGTGCAATGTCCAATTTTCTGAGGAACCTCCAGACTGATCCAGAGTGGTTGTACCAGTTTGCAATTCCACCAACATTAAAGGAGTGCTCCTCTTTCTCCACATCCTTGCCAGTACCAGCTGTCACCTGAGTTTTTTTTTTTTTTTTTTTTTTTAGCCATTCTGACTTGTATGAGGTGGAATCTCAGGGTTGTTTTGATTTTCATTTCCCTGATAACTTAAGATGTTGAACATTTCTTTAGGTGCTTCTCAGCCATTCAATATGCCTCAGCTGAGAATTCTTTGTTTAGCTCTTTACCCCATTTTTTAATAGGATTATTTTGCTCTCTGGAGTCTTAACTTCTTGAGCTCTTTGTATATTTTGGATATTAGCCCTCTATCAATGTAGCATTTGTAAAGATCTTTTCCTAGTCTTTTGGTTGTTGTTACCTTACAGAAGCTTTGCAGTTTTATGAGGTTCCATTTGTCGATTCTTGATCTTAGAGCATAAGCCATTGGTGTTTTGTTCAGGAAATTTTTCCCAGTGCCCATGTGTTCAAGAGTCTTTCCCACTTTTTCTTCTATTAGTGTGTGTGTATCTGGTTTGATGTGGAGGTCCAATAGATAGCATTTTCAATAAATTGTGCCCATTCAACTGGACATCAACATGTAGAAGAATACAAATTGATCCATTCTTATCTCACTGTACAAAGCTCAAGCCCAAGTGGATCAAGGACTTCTACATAAAACAGGCTCACTCAAACTAATAGAAGAAAACGTGGGGAAGAGCCTTGAACACAAGGGCATTATGGAAATTTTCCTGAACAGAACACCAATGGCTTATGCTCTACGATCAAAAATCAACAAATAGGTCCTCATAAAATTGCAAAGATTCTGTAATGCAAAAGATATTGTCATTAAGACAAAAGACAACCAACAGACTGGGAAAAGATCTTCACCAATCCTATATTCGTTAATGGGCTAATATTAAATATATGCATGAACACAAGAAATTAGACTCCAGAGAATCAAATAATCCCATTACAAATGGGGTATAGAGTTAAACAAATAATTCTCAGCTGAGGAATATCAAACAGCTAAGAAACTAAGGAAATGTTCAACATCTTTAGTCATCAGGGAAATGCAAATCAAAACAACCCTGGAATTTCACCTCACACTAGTCAGAAAAACCTCATGTGACTACAGATGCTGGTGAGGATGTGGAGAAAGGTGAGCACTCCTCTATTTTTGGTGGTATTGCAAACTGGCATAACCATCCTAGAAATCAGTCTAGAGGTTCCTCAGAAAGTTGGATATAGCACTATCAGAGGACCCAGCTATATTACTCCTGTAAATTTACCCAAAAGATGCTCAACATATAACAAGGACACCTGTTCCACTATGTTCATAGCAGCCTTATTTATGATAGCCAGATCTGGAAGAAACCCAGATGTCCTTCAACAGAGAAATGGACACAGAAAATATGGTACATTTGCACAATGTAGTACTATTCAACTATTAAAAACAATGACTTCTTGAGATTCATAGGCAATTGGATGGAACTTGAAAATATCACCCTGAGTGCAGTAATCCAATTCCTCAAAAAGCAAACAAACCAACCAACAAACAAAAAACCCACACATGATATGCACTCACTGCTAATGGCATATTAACCCAAAAGCTCACTTTACCCATGATACAATCCACAGACCCCATAAATCTCAAGGACTATCAAAGTGCTGATGCTTCTGTCCTTCTTAAATGGGGGAGCAAAAATATTCATAGAAGGAGTTATAGAGAAATGCTCAGAGCAAAGACTGAAGGATTGGCCATTCAGAGCCTGCCCAACATTGGGATCCATCCATTATACCTTCAGTCACCAAACCCAGACAATATTGCTAATGTGGAGAATTGCATGCTGACAGTAGACTGATAGAACTGCCTCCTAAGAGGCTCTGCTAGAGCATTACAAATACTGATGAAATTCTAGTAGCCAATTTTTGAATTAAGAATGGGGTCAGCATTGGAGGCATTAGAGAAAGGATTGAAGGAGGTAAAAGGGCTTGCAACTCAAGAACAACAATACCAACCATCTAGAGCTCTCAGAGACTAAATCACTTCCCAAGGACTACACATGGACAGACCCATGACTCCAGCTGCTTATATAGCAGAGGATGGCTTTGCTGGGCACCAATAGGAGGAAAAACCCTTAGTTCTGCCAAGTTTGGATCCCCCAAGGTAGGGGAATGTTTTGGCAGAGAGGCAGGAAAGGGTGGGTGGATGGGTTGGAGAACACCCTCATACAAGAAGGGGGGGGGAGGTTCGTATAAGGCGGTCATGGATGAGAAACCAGGAAAATGAATAACATTTGAAATGCAAATAAATAATTATACAATTTAAAAAAGTATATAGTAAGAAATAACCAAAATCAGAGCTGAAACAAACGAAACTACAATAGAAACAAGAAAAAATAAAAATAATCAAAGAAACATCTATCGCTTTCAGCAAAGTAGCTGGATACAAAAATAACTCGCAAAACCCAATAGTTCTCCTATACACAAAGGACAAAAAAAGGGCTGATTAAAAAAAAAAACAAAAAAAACACTGCCTTATATAATACCTTTTGAATAATTTTAAATATCTTCAGATATTTTTAAACAAGTGCAAGACTTACGGGATTAAAACTTCAATGAAGCGAGAGATTGAAGATTTCAGAAAATGGAAAGGTCTTTCATTCTCATGGATCTGTAGGATTAAAATAGTAAAAATAGTCATCATATAAAGAAGTAATCTACACAGTTAATGCAATCATCATCAAAATTCTAATGCAATTCTTCACAGACCTTGAAAGGACAATTTTGTTTCATGTGGAAACCCCAAAAAACCCAGAATAGCTAAAGCAATGCTGAAAGTACTACTGGAAGTGTCATGCCCTTTGATTTCACGTTATACTAGCAAGCTATTGGAATAAAAAAGAACATGGTGTTTATGCAAAAACAGACATGTTGTTCAGTGGAATTGAATTGAAGACTGAGACATAAATCTACATATTTCTGGATATTTTACTTTTTGCAAAGAATTCTGAAAGAAACACTGGAGGAAAAAAGACAGCATTTTAAACAAATGGTGGTCAGACAGGATGTTTGCATATAAAAGAATACAAATAGAACCATATTTATCATCCTGCATAAAATCTCAACCTCATAAATCTCATCTCATGAGGTGGATCAAACACCCCAACATAAAGCCAGGTAGGAAATCTGATAGGTAAGAAAGGTAACTTTGAACCCCTACGCACAGGAAAAGAGTTTCTGAACAGAAAACCATTAGCACAGGCACTAATACTAGCAATTAAAAAATGGGACCTTATGAAACTGAAAAGTTTCTGCTTGGGGAATACCATCATTATGACAGTGTGATAGTCCGCAGAAAGAGAAAAAAATTAACCATATACAGAGCCAAAAGAGGGCTTACATCCAAAGTATATAAAGAACTCAAAAACTAAATATCAAGAAAATAATGCAATTTAAAATGGGTTACAGATATAAACAGAAAATTCTCAATATAGCAAATTCAAATATGCAAGAAACACTTAAAGAAATGGTCAACATCCTTAGCCATCTAAGAAATGCAAATCGAAACTCCTTTGATCTTTAATCTTGTACCTGTCAGAACCACTAAGATCAACAAAGCAAGTAACAGCTCATGCTGGTGAGGGTATGGCATAATAATAACACTCATCTATTACTGGTGGGAGTGCAAACTCATACAGACAGTAGACAAATTAGTGCCCAGCTCCATGAGAATTGATTTACCTCAAAATCCAGCTGTACTATTCTTTGGCATTAGTCAAATGTTGCTTCATATACCACAGAGACACTTGCTTAACCATGCTCATTACTGCTCACTTCATAATATCCAGTAATTGGAAACAGAAGAATAGATTAAAAATGGCACTTTTATACAACAGTTTATTGCTCCATTGTTTAAAAAATGACATTGTGAAATTTACAGGCAAATGAATGAAAATAGAAAAAAATCACTTTGTGTGAGATAGATAACTGAGACCCAGAAAGAAAAAGATATGTATTTGCTTATATTCCAATATCATATATGAGGCATATGATAACCTAGCTACAATCCA